>NW_011388308.1:0-630 GCF_000754665.1 Bison bison bison
CATTTTGACTAGGGTTGCTTGCTTCCTTTGGTGTACCGTAACATGTATCTAAACCCATTCAATGTGAAAATATTATTATTGACTTTATAAACTACAGCCATGTTTCTAAGTTTTGCCTTAAACCAGCTGTTTCTTCCTCTTTATCACATTCCCCAAAGCAAAGTAGAATAGGTCACGGTTGCCTAGATGGCCTGCCGAGAAGTGATAACAGATTAGGTCCCATCAAGGTTTGCTGCAAACTTCCAGTCTGGAAGGCTTGCCTTTACCACTCTAAACTGAAAATGATACTGACACTCAGCGTTTTTATCTCCTAGAGATAAATACCACTAGGCTGAATTGAGAGACTCATCTGTGGGCTGCTTCCTTTATTTGAAGTTATTTTAGCTTCCAAAACAAACAACAAAAAGCAATATCCCCTGAAAGAGAGAGCCCAGCAAACAGCTCAGGAACCAAACTGTAAGCACCTTGCTCCCCAGATCAACATATGTGGTGACGAATGACAAATTTATTTTTCTCCAAAGTTTGTATATATGTAAAACTGCTGAAGTGCATCAAGATGTCAAGTGCTTTTGGTGGCCACCCAGGCTGCCTTGAAAGATAACCAGATGAAAGCTGCGCTCCAGTGGTGGG
>NW_011388309.1:0-594 GCF_000754665.1 Bison bison bison
AAAAAATAGTACTAATTAAAAAAATAAAATTAAATTAAAAAAATGAGAATCTTTAAAGCAGCAAGAAGTAATTGTCATAAACAAGAGGTTCTCAAGTTTAATAGTCAAATTTTCAACACAAACCATGAAGGCCAGAAGAAAATGGGACAGCAGTTTTAAGTTGCTTAAAGAATAATATGTCAAAGAAAATTTCATATCAAGCAAAATTCTCTTCCTTAAATGAAGGGTATATAAAGACTTTCCAAGATAAATAAGAATGAAGTTAGAATCTTACCTTACATGATATACAAAAAATTCTCTAATAATTCAAATATCTAAATATAAAATTTTAAACTATTTAGATTTTAGAAAAGAATATAGGACCAAATTTTTACATTCTTGGATTTGGCAATTGATTTTTATATATGACACCAGAAACATGAGCAACAAAACAAGAGAAAGAGGGGGATAAATTGGACTTCATCAAGATTTAAAATTTTTATACATCAAAGAACACTATCAAGAGATGTGAAAAATAATCTACATAATGGTAGAAAATATTTGAAATATCATATATATAATAAGGGACTTCCCAGGTGGCTCAGTGGCTAAAGA
>NW_011388310.1:0-670 GCF_000754665.1 Bison bison bison
ACTGGAAACCTCTGATTGATTTCTCTGCTTTTGTTCACAGAGGTGAGCATGGGCAGACAGCTGTCTGCACAGAGTGAGATGTTCATCAGGATATGCAAAAATAGCATCCCACATACCAAATATCTGTCATCTATGTTCAGATTGCTTTTTCATTTTCTCTCTCTCATTTTCTGAAAAAAAAATCATTAAGTAAGTACAGTTCCCCATTAGGAAGCTCTAACTTTGGATTGGATATGAGTCAGGTCATATACTCTGAAAACTCCATGATTTTTCTCCTGGAAGAGTATTTCTTCAATGGTGGTCTGAAGACAGTAGGTGGTCCTTGACCCAATCTATGGGTCCCTTGTTGACAGGGTGGGGCAGGAAGAATGAATGAGGACACAGTGGAGTGGGAATGGTGGTGAACAGGGTGGGGAGCATCTGCCTTGACCAGAAAGGGCAGCCGCTTTCCACTGGAAATAGAAGCTGAAAACTGGATTGTTTTAAAATGTAAAATCTTCATTTTTTAAAATGCTGGTAACCAAACTTTAGAAAAATTAAATCACTTGTGCAGGCCAAACAAAGCATTTGTGGGCTGAATTCCAGCCACAGACTACAAGTGTGTGATCTATAGGTGGTCTCTGCCCTGGTTCTTTTGTACAATTAGCACCAATATTTCAAATCAGAAAGT
>NW_011388311.1:0-904 GCF_000754665.1 Bison bison bison
AGCAGTGGTTCTGGGAACTGCAGACTTCACAGTGTAATTACATCTTCCCATAATGTCTATGTACTACCAAATAGAGTTAAAGTTTCAGAAGACAATCCCACCCTCTTGAGAACCTTTGCCAACTGCCATTTTCTTTCACATAGCAGATGCCCCATTTTCTTCCTATGCATCTTATCTTAGCAAATGGCACCTTCCTCCACTTCATACTTCTGGGAGATATCCTTCATCCCTCCCTCTCAGTCCCCACAACCAGCCAACTACCAATTCTCATTCATTCTATTTCATAAATATTTCTCAGATCTATTTACTTTTACTAACTCTACTGCCACTAACCTAGTCCAAGCCACTTACCTACTTCAAGTCACTAACCTAGTCCAAGCTACATCATCTGGGCTGTGACAATAGTCTTCTTCATTGATCTACCCACTTCTACCCATGCCCACTCTTCCCAGTCTATCTTCTACGTAACAACCCAAGGGATCTTTTTTTCTAAGTTCTCATAGCACTTCCCCATGGAAGTGGGGAAGCACTTACTTTATTTTGCAAAAATAGCACTTCACATATTGTCACACACTTTATTGTATACATATCTATCTCTTCCACTAGGTTGCAAAATTGTAGAGATGAGGAGCTGGATCTTACACATTTTTCTACTTAGGATATTTGGTACTTAAAAATACTAAGGTAAAGAAAATTGAACCAAATTTTAATGAATAATATCAACAAAATTACATAATATTACAGTGTTTGTAAATATATAGTTGGCATATATGAATGTGTGTTCATATTATACAAATATACTAAAATGTTAAGGATAATTTATTCAGTGAGGTAAGGTTATGGGTTATATTGTGTATTCTGTAACTGTTTTGTAAATTTTCTTTTATAACTATTGAGATGTAAA
>NW_011388312.1:0-756 GCF_000754665.1 Bison bison bison
AGATGTTTTTCTGGAACTCTCTTGCCTTTTCAATGATCCAGCAGATGTTGGCAATTTGATCTCTGGTTCTTCTGCCTTTTATAAAACCAGCTTGAGCATATGTAATTTCATGGTTCACGTATTGCTGAAGCCTGGCTTAGAGAATTTTGAGCATTACTTTACTAGCTTGTATAGATTTACATAAATTGATGTCACCAGCTTATGAACCATAAATCCCCTCGTTTTGATAAGTAATAGCAGACATTTGACTTTCAGAATTATGCTAAGTAGGAATTAGTAAACATAGGTTAAAACTGGTATGCTGCAAAATAATCTCTTATATTGCAATTCTAGAATGTGTGCTACTGACTGTGAAGAATGCATAGCCCAGCAGTGGAGAATTATGTTTTCTTCCTCAGGCCTTTCATCCTAAGAAGGATTTAATCATGAAGAGCAACTTGTCAAGTATTGCAAAAAGACTGCTCTGACGAAGGATAGGAGGATCCAGGTTTTACAGTTCTGGTACAATGATCAGGTATGGAGAATGCCCAAATATTATGGTTAATGAAAGAAAAACTGGACACCTCAAGTGAATAGATTCAGATATTTTCTACCTGTGAGAAGATGCAAGAATCTGGGATCCTTGAAATAATTGCTTGGATAATCACCTTAACTAGGGCTAGTATATATTCTTTCTGTTTCAAGTCAGTTCTTCAGCCAACACTAGTGGCAGGTGCAGTAACTAGGGACTTGACAGTGGGCAACCTGATTTCATCA
>NW_011388313.1:0-576 GCF_000754665.1 Bison bison bison
TGTTTTTATCTTTAAATCACAGCCAGAGTATGTCCTTTTGCTGGGATCTTAGAAAACGGAACGGTACGCTATACAACGTTTGAGTATCCCAACACCATCAGCTTTTCTTGCCACACGGGGTAAGGACTTTTGGCTCACAGAGGATGCGCATTCCTGCCCCCTTAAGCTGAACATCAAGGCCGGCCCCTATTTTATTTCTAGTCTTTAGGCTGGACTTGCTGAATACAAATCACTGAATAAAAATCCACAGTGGGGTTGGGGGTGGGGTGGAGAATACAGCAGTCAGTAAAATACGAAGTTGATGCTCTATCTAATTTTCCTGCACCCGATTAGCTACTCATACAAGGAGTACATTGAAATTATTGAAGCCGGGTGATAATTCTTTATAAAATCTTGGCTTGGGGGTTAAAGTATTCTAGTAGTCAGACTTGGGCTTTAGGCTAATTTGATGGACCGTGACCTAGGTTCAGTGGTAAAGAATCCGCCTGCTAATAACGCAGAAGGCGTGGTCGATCCCTGGGGTTGAGAAATCCGTTGGAAAAAGACATGGCAACCCTCTCCAGGATTCTTGTCTGG
>NW_011388314.1:0-900 GCF_000754665.1 Bison bison bison
TTCCCCTCAAATTTTCTTTTTATTACTCTTGTTTCACAAGTACATACCATGCCTCCTAGTTCCTTATTTAAAACTTACAACTCTTTATTTTGTAATAATTACAGATTAACAGGAAGGTGCAAAAATAGTACAGGGAGTCTGAGTTTCCCCCAGTGGTAAGATCTTACACATCATTATAGTCCAACTTCAAAACCAACATATTGACAATGGTACAATACTGCTGACTAGACTATAGACCTTATTTGGTTTCACCAGATTTTACATGCACTCATTTGTGGGGTTTTTTTTGTGTAGCTCTATATAGTTTTAGTACAGATATACATTCATGTAATCAGCACCACAATCAAGAAATAGAACTGTTCCATCAGCACAAAGGAACTGCTTGTGTTGTTACCCTTTATAATCAGGCATATCTCATACCCACTCTAGTCCTATCCTTGGCAACCATTAATCTGTTCTTCATTTCTATAATTTTTTCATTTCAAGAATTTAGAATGTTATACAAATGCAGTCATACAGCAGGTGGCCTGTTGAGACTTTTTTCATTCATCATAATACACTTGAGGTCCATCCAAGTTGTGTATATCAATATTCTGTTTCTTTACATTGCAGAGTAGTATCCCGTGGTGTGCATGGTTGGTTTAACTGCACACACAACTGCAGGACATCTGGGTTGTTTCATCTGGGGCTATTACAAATGAAAGTGCTAATAACATCTATATAGAAGTTTTTGTGCCAAAATAGGCTTTCATTTCTTTGGGATAGATGTCCAGAAAAACAGTTGCTGGGTAATAAAGTACATGTATGTCTAACTTTCGATCCCTGGGTCAGGAAAATCCCCTGGAGAAGGGAATGGCAACCCACTGCAGTATTCCTGCCTGGAGAATCCCTATGGACAGA
>NW_011388315.1:0-708 GCF_000754665.1 Bison bison bison
CTCCTATACAATGTCACGAACCTCAGTCCATAGTTCATCAGGCACTCTGTCTATCAGATCTAGATTTATAAATTTAAAATTATAAATTATAGAAAAGTCTTGCATGTGTGATGAGGAAATTTCTAAAATATTGCTACCAATACTTGTGCCTTTGAGGTATCACAAATAAAGAGAAAAGTGTGTGATTCAGAACTGTACACCTCAGTGGATTATCACAACATAATCTCATCTTTGTAACTACAACTATCAAGAAACAGAAAACTAATAGCAAACCAGAATACCCTTCATACCCTCTCCTATCACTGTTCATTCTTTCCTCCACAAAGGCAACCCTATCCTGATTACTAACAGTCCTTTAATTTTGATTCTTTTTGATCTTTACAAGAATGATATCACAGCACAAATACTTTTATGTTTGCTTTATTGCATTCCACATTATGTTTTTAAGAGTCACTCCAGTTTTTTAAGGAATCTCCACACTGTTCTCCATAGTGGCTGTACTAGTTTGCATTCCCACCAACAGTGTAAAAGGGTTCCCTTTTCTCCACACCCTCTCCAGCATTTATTATTTGTAGACTTTTGGATCGCAGCCATTCTGACTGGTGTGAAATGGTACCTCATAGTGGTTTTGATTTGCATTTCTCTGATAATGAGTGATGTTGAGCATCTTTTCATGTGTTTGTTAGCCATCTGTATGTCTTTTTTTGG
>NW_011388316.1:0-557 GCF_000754665.1 Bison bison bison
CACTTCATCTGAGGTCATCTATAAGACCTATTTCTGCCTACAGGAGGCTCCTTTCTTGTATTGCAAGCCAGCACATAGTAGGCACTCAGTCAATAATAATTTTTGAATGAAAGAATTTTACACTTTTTCTTTTCCAATTATATTTTGTTGAGGGTCAAAAGGATTTCTCCATTTTAGATCTTATACTGACAGCAAGGAACTGATCATTTGGGTTTTTGAGCAACTGGTAGTAGTGAATGTGTTTAACACAGAAACACTGAGTAGTTCTTAAATGAGTTAATAAACATGTTCATGAATGGCCATTAATTGAGTCTACCTTTTTTACATTATATTCTATTAACTACATTTGTTATAGAAAAATTACATTAATTGATAGTAAAGCCCTAAGATTTTCCTTAAAATCTCATATTGTTATGCTTTAAAATATTGCATTTTTGACTAATTATTCATACAGTTAAATTCAGTTGCATTAGATGGAGGTAGGTGACCATAGGGATCATATAGCATTAGTTGAATAGGGCACTAATTCCTTTTATTATTCATTCTGTAGTGTTATA
>NW_011388317.1:0-556 GCF_000754665.1 Bison bison bison
AAAAGCATGCATGTGTGCTAAGTCTCCTCAGTCATGTCTGACTCTTTGTGACCACATGGACTGTAGCCCACTAGGCTCATCTGTTTATGGGATTCTTCAGGCAAGAATACTGCAGTGGGATGCCATTCCCTCCTTCAGAGAACAGATTTGGAATTAGGTTCAAAATACATACTTTGAGAGCACCCAGGTGATTGAGATTCAAGTACAAGCATTACATTTTGAAGACTGAGATACAGAAAGTACTAAAAAAAAAAAAAAAATTCACTGGAATCTTTAGTTTCTCAGATAGGTTTAGTCAGCTGGCAATGTGCCAGAGTACGGTGCAGCCACATGGTACAAATAATGGATATCCAGAACACTACATCCTATCAGAAGGAAGTAGAGAACTCTGTGCCAGGCAATTAACATCCTGAAAAAAGTGGACTCAGGGTTTCCAGATCTCTGACTCTTTACGAGAAGGTGGAAATTTATATTTCGATGCAAAAATTACCAATCTACCAATCATAATTCCTTAACAAAATAAAGCAGTGTGTCTGGCTCAAGCAAAAAAAAAAAA
>NW_011388318.1:0-842 GCF_000754665.1 Bison bison bison
AATTTAAGTTGGTTTAGCCACTATGGAAAGGGTTGTAGAGTTTCCTCAAAAATGAAAAGTAGGATCACAATATTACTCAGCAATTCCACTCCTGGGTATATATGCAAAGGATGTGAAGACAGGATATTGAAGAGATATATATACCCCCATGTTTTCTGCATCATTATTCACAATAGCCAATATATGGAAACAGCCTAAGTGTCAGTCTATGGCTTAATGGATAAACGATATGTGATACAGCATGCACACGTATGCACAGATAGAATGGAATTTTATATAGTCATGAGAAAGAGGGAAATCATGCCATTTGTGCATGACAACACAGATGGACCTTGAGTGCATTACGCTAAGTGAGATAAGTCAGACCAAGAAAGAGAAATTCTGTTAATATCATTTACATGTGGAATCTAAAAAAGCCAAAGTTGTAACAACAGAGTAGTATGGTGGTTACCAGGGTTGGAAGGTGTAGGAATTGGGGAGATACTGTTTAAAGGTACAAATGTGCCATCAGTAGATAAATAAGTCCTAGACATCTAGGCTTACCTGGTGGCTCAGATGGTAAAGAATCCACCCGCAATGCAGGAGGACCTGGGTTTGATCCCTAGGTTGGGAAGATCCGCTGGTATTTTCCCAGATAGGGAGAATCCTCGTGGACATAGGAGCCTGGTGGGCTACAGTCCATGGGGTCACAAAGAGTCAAACATGCCTGAGTGACTAAGCACAGCGCATAGCACACATAGTGATTATAAAGAATATACTGTATTATAAACGTCAAAGTTGCCAAGGGACTTTATCTTAATTGTTCTCACCACAATAAAGAAATGATACTGTGATGTGATAGA
>NW_011388319.1:0-588 GCF_000754665.1 Bison bison bison
ACTTTTGCCAATGTGTTTATAAAGTACACTTTTTCCAAATTACTATCATAGTTAGTTGGAGGGGAAGGTTTTTCTCATACCTAGAAAATACAGATTCAAACCAGTAATTTTTCAGATAGAAACCAAAGGAGTTATAAGCATATTCACCAGTTCATTCAGTCCTTTTGTTAACTTTTTTGAAGTCATCAGGTTTTCCATTATGTGTTAGTTGCTCAGTCTCTTTACAACCCCAAAGTCCTTTTTATAAGTCTCCTTGAAGAGGAAGCATTTTTGCAAAACTTGGTTAGTGCTGTGACAACACTTTAAGATAGCAACTAGAATTATGGCTGATAACATTTTACCCAGATATATCAGAATTTTAGGAGCTCCATATAATTTCTAGGACAACTATATTAGTAACATTTATCATACACTATAACCCAAGATTTATTATTCACTTGACAATACTTCCCATGTAATTCTACATACAAAATGAATCTAATTAATGTAATGTCTCTCTTGGGATGTTTCAGGGGCTCTCTGAAGCATCCTAAAATTAGCTAGATATCAGAAGTGATTCATTAGAATGATTTAGGAAGTTTTGTCAAC
>NW_011388320.1:0-766 GCF_000754665.1 Bison bison bison
GGCATCACCAACTCGATGGACATGGGTTTGGGTGGACTCCGGGAGTTGGTGATGGACAGGGAGGCCTGGCCTGCTGTAGGTCATGGGGTTGCAAAGAGTTGGACACGACTGAGCAACTGAACTGAACTGAACTGAACATATACATCGATAAGCAAAATCAAAACAGTCCAACAAAACAAAGTACAATAGATTGACCTAGCAAACAAAGGAAACCAAAAATTATATCTACCTGTTAAGAACAAGACTAACTAAAGCAGAAACTGGAAAACAAAACTAAAGCAATGTGCCAAGTAGGGTATAAAGCAATGAAAACAAAACTAACAAATATGTTGAGAGGAAAGGAAGGAAAGAAAAGAAGGAAAGAATAAACATTTAAAGCAAAATAGAGGCAGATAAAGAAGATTTATGTAAATTAAAGTTTAACTGCAAGGGGAAGAGAACAGTAGGAAAAGCATAAAAAGAAATGTGTAGAAAAAATAATAATAGGTTTAAAAAAATAAAATTAAAAAAGGAGAAAAGAAAAAAAGATATCAAAAAGGAAGAGGAAAAAAATAAAGAAAAAAAAAAGAAAAAAAGAAAATTCCACAGAAGTGCAAAAGCCCAAAATAGAGTCAGAGGTTTATAACAACAATAAAAAAGTGTGACTGCAAAAAAAACCTCAAAAGCTTAATTAGCTTTCATAGTTTCAATAGAATCAACAACTACAACAGAAGGGGAATAAAAAGGAAATGGAAAATAAAATACAAAATTAACAATAGAACAAGTC
>NW_011388321.1:0-676 GCF_000754665.1 Bison bison bison
ATGATGGAGGTAAGAAAATGAACAGTATTTATAATTGCTCTGATATCTTTTGGTTAAATAATTCATTTTATCATATAGTCTTCCAAGTTATGCTTTTTTCACTGATTATAAAATCCATGATTAATTTGATAAAGGAAGATAGAAGAATTATTCATGGTTGTAAATATAAGCATCACATTTTTAAGTGATTGCTGGGAGAATAGGCCTTCTGGAATCGACAAGGTGTGAGGAAGTTAGAGTCTCTGCTGTGACTGCCTCTGTAAGTTCCTGACAATGCAGCCATTAGAGAGTCCCAGTGAAGAGAATTCTCCCCAGGAAGGTCTCTTTTACCATCTTTTCTCCCCAGACATAAAAATCCATCCTGTTTCCCATCTCCCAGGGCTGAACTAGAGATTAGCTAAGTCTCTGTTCATCTCCGTAAAAGATTCCCACGCATAACCTCCACACTTACTAACAGCGCTGGGACATCTTCACCTGGGCGGCCCATGAGTACCTCAGATCCAACATGTGCAAAACCAGATTCATCCCCAAACCAGCGCTCTGTTCCTCCTAACTTTATTCAGGCACAAAACCTGAGTCATTTTTGACTCTTTGCTGTTTGCTCCAGTCCAGTCTGCCTCCTTAAATTCTCTCATAACTTTCCCTTCCTTTCCATTCATGCTTCCTGTGCCATTAA
>NW_011388322.1:0-920 GCF_000754665.1 Bison bison bison
TTCAAAATTGTTGTGTACATTTTGAATTTATTTAGGTTCTTATTATTCAATGCTGTGCTGTGCTTAGTCGTGTCTGACTCTTTGTGACACCATGGAGTGTAGCCCACCAGGTTCCTCTGTCCATGGGGATTCTCCAGGCAAGAATACTAGAGTGAGTTGCCATGACCTTCTCCAGGGGATCTTCCCAACCCAGGGATCAAACCCAGGTCTTCCACATTGCAGGCAGGTTCTTTACTGCCTGAGCCACCAGGGAAGCCCAAGAATACTGGAGTGGATAGACTAACCATTCTCCAGGGGATCTGTCCAACCCAGGAATCAAACTGGGATCTCCTTCATTGCAGGGGGATTCTTTACTAGCTGAGCCACAAGGAAAACCCCCTTAGTATTCATTATGTTGGGTCTAATAAGTTTTGTGACAGCTACTAGAAACATGTGGCTAGTTCTTAGTTTGTTGTAGTCAGTTGAATAAGTTAGTTGTAAACACTGAATCAAGAATCTTGAATTTGAATCAGGACTTCCTCTGAGATAAAAAAAAAAAAACAAAAAAACACCCATCACGGAGACAATATTGCCTTCTTTTTTTCCAAAATCAAATGTGAATACAACTCGCACACAAAAGAGATATTTAAGTTATTTGGGGGACTTTTCTGGAGGTCTAGTAGTTAAAACTCTGTGCTTTCATTTCAGGGAGCATGAGTTTGATCCCAGGTCAGGGAACTAAGGTCCTACATGCCTGGGTTTATCTCTGGACTTTTTATCTTGTTCCATTGATCTATATTTTCCATGGATGGACCTAGATACTGTCATACATAGTGAAATAGTCAAAAAGAGAAAAACAAATATCACATAATATTGTGTATATGTAAAATCTAGAAAAATTGTACAGATGAACTTAGTTGCAAAGCAGAAATAGAAACACA
>NW_011388323.1:0-569 GCF_000754665.1 Bison bison bison
ACTCCAGTACTCTTACCTAGAAAATTCCATGGATGGAAGAACCTGGTGGGCTACAGTCCATGGGGTCGCAAAGAGTCAGACACAACTGAGTGACTTCACTCACTCACTCACTAACTGCTTCTCAATAGATGCTCAGAAAAGCATCAGAATGCCAGCCAAATGAACAAGAAATGGGATTTCCTTGACTCGGGAAATTACCACCAGGATTTCCAGACCCACTCTCATGATGCTCTTCAACCTTTTAGGCATTTCCCCATTGGCCTTAAGAACACAACCACTAAAACTCAGATGATGTGCCCTATACATCCCAAGCCACCACCTTAAAAAAGGGCAGCAGTGATTCTCCCAGACAAGTCACTTCACCTCTTTCATCTTCAGATCCCTCATATAAAATAATTAAAATGTACCTTTCAGGGTTGATATGAGTCAGTTATAGCTTGGTCATTAAAGACAGAGTTTGAAGCAATCCTAGCTAGGCCACTCACAAGCTGTCTGACTGTGGGCAAGTTTATTAACCTCCTGTGTTAGTATGGAATTACATACATAAAAGTCATAGAATGGTACCTGGC
>NW_011388324.1:0-623 GCF_000754665.1 Bison bison bison
AAAAAAAAAAAAAAAAAAAAATCCTGGGGAGTTCCCTGGTAATCTAGTCGTTAGGATTCAGCGTGTTCACTGCCATGGCCTGGGGGGTTCAATGCCTGATTGGGGAACTGATATTCTGCAAGCCATGCAGCAGAGCCAAAAAAAAAAAAAGGCAAATGTTTAAAAAAAAAAATCTCTCATTTGCTGTCCACTTCACACTGGGCAGAGAGCCCCCAACCCCTGGTGCCTAAATGGCACCCCCAGGCTCTGTCACCACCAGCCAGACAGTATTGCCTGTCTCTGCCACCTCAAGGAAACAACCAGCCCCCATCAGGATGCCCCCAGCACACGGGGCCCCCTACCTTGTCATCCCAAACTAGGGCCCTGGACTCCCAGTGTCCTCAGGACGGTCTGTCACCCCAAGCCAGATAAATCACCTAAAAGTTGACAACAGATCCTCAGTTTCTGGGGCTTTTCAGGTAGTGCTAGTGCTAAAGAATCCTCCTGGTAATGCAAGAGACCTGGGTTTGATCCCTGGGTCAGGAAGATCCCCTGGAGAAGGAGGGGGCAACTCACTACCCACTCCAGTGTTCTTGCCTGGAGAATCCCATGGACAGAGGAGCCTGGTGGGCTACAGTCCATGG
>NW_011388325.1:0-789 GCF_000754665.1 Bison bison bison
CAACTGCAGCCTGTATCTCTAGCATTCAGAATGCAGAGCTGGTACGGGAAGTTCTCCTCCCCCAAGTCTTACAGGACCACGTGAAATGCAGCTCACCAGGACAGCCATTCCAAGAATCTGACCCCCTCTCATGGGTTTAAGATGACAGCTAGACGTCCTGCCATTGCATCAGCATGCCATGCACAGAAAGAAAGAAGGGAGGAAGCCATGAAGTGACTTCACGGGTGGGTTCCTAGCAGCCACTTACATCTCACTGGCTAGAACTTCCTCAGTCACCTCTAGAAGCTAGAAAATGTCACCTCTAGAAGCTAGAAAATGTCAGTCATCTTTATTCTGGGAAGCCATACACTCCAGAAAAAAATTCTATTATCACAGAAGGAGGAAAGAACAGATATTTTGGGACAATCAGCCTCTGCCTCTACAATTTCCAACCAAGACAACTCATACAAATCATATGCTACATAATAGGTGTTCTTTCAATGACTGTAATTTAAAACAAAGAGAGAAACTTTTAAGGCATTAAATCACTGTGGTACTTCCGCTGTGTGAGTCTCACACAACAGTACACACCGTCAGAATCCAGTAGTGTTAACATCTAACTTCACATTTTGGAAAATTAAAATTTTGAGAGCAGAGCTTTATCACATGGCCCAAGTTTGTTAACACAAGGATAGAAACTCAATAAGGAACTAAAACTACAATATATAAGGAAATTCTACAAAGAAAAAGACAAGAAACTCAATAGAAAATCTGCTAAAACATATGGATAAATGATTGACAGAAAGGGAA
>NW_011388326.1:0-776 GCF_000754665.1 Bison bison bison
CCACTCCAGTATTCTGGCCTAGAGAATTCCATGGACTGAATAGTCCAAGGGGTTGCAAAGAGTCAAACACAACTGAGCGACTTTCACTTTTAATTTATCACTTTGGTTCATCAAAAATTTGTATTGTTACACATTATACTACAATAGTTTTCATACGTGTGCTTGTATTGTGGGTATATTTTTTAATTAATCATTTTTAAATTGAAGGACAAATGCTTTTCAGAATTGTGTTGGTTTCTGCCAAACATCAGCATGAATCAGCCATAGGTATAAGTAGGAAGGCTGAGTCAAAGGACATGTAGATTCAATTTTAGGATTTATTATCATTATAAAGTGATTACAACCGTATTAGCTCCAGATGTTTTCAAACTTTATGATATTTTTCACTTGATAGTTGAAGCTTTTTTAAAAAGTCAATTTATTTAAACAGAAATGGGTTGCCTTTTCAAATGGGTTGCCTTTTCAATGTATTGCCTATTTGTAGTCTTACAATGAATTGCCTATTGATATTTAATCAGTTTTAAAATCTTTACTTTTATTGAATTGTACACTTTATATGTAAGATTATATGACTGTATCAATTATATGTAGCAAATAATTTAACCTAGTATGATATGTACCTTGTCATGTTCTTATGAGTTAAAGACTTCAGAAATTTAATCAAATGATTTTTTAATCTTTTCCTTTATCACATTTAGATTTTATTTGTTATCTTAGATCCATACTGACAATTTTTAAGCAATGAGGCTTTCAAAATTCAAATGAGAACTATGATA
>NW_011388327.1:0-803 GCF_000754665.1 Bison bison bison
AATCATGTGATCAGTGCATGATAAGCCATGGGATCAGTGCATGATCAGTCACGTGGTCAGTGCAGGGGCAGCCACATGATCAGTGTATGATCAGCCACGTGATCAGTGCATGATAGCAAACTGATCAGTGCATGATAAGCAACGTGATTCATGCGTGATCAGCCACGTGATCAGTGTACGATCAGACACGTGATCAGTGAATGATCAGCCACGAAATCAGTGCATGATAGCCACCTGATCAGCATGATAAGCAACGTGATTACTGCATGATCAGCCATGTGATCAGTGCATGATCAGCCATGTGATCAGTGCATGCACAGTCACGTGATCAGTGTATAATCAGCTTCATGATCAGTGCATGATCAGCCACGTGATCACTGTATGATGAGCCACGTGATCAGGGCATGTGCAGTCACATGATCAGTGTATGATAAGCCATGTGTTCAGTTCATGATAGACAAGTGATCAATTGCATGATAGCTACGGGGTCAGTGCATGCTCATTCACATGATTAGTGTATGATCTGTCACTTGATCAGTGTATGATATCCACGTGATCAGTTCATGCTCCGTCATGTGATCAGTGCATGATAGCTTCACGATCAGTGCATGAACAGCCACGTGATCAGTGCAAGATCAGCCACGTGATCAGTGCAAGATTGCCAAGTGATCAGTGCATGATTAGTTACGTGATCAAAGTATGATTAGCCACGTGATCAGTCCATGATCAGCCACGTGATCAGTGCATGATCAGCCACGTGATGACTGCATGATACGCAACGTGCTTAGTGCATTATCAGCCAC
>NW_011388328.1:0-572 GCF_000754665.1 Bison bison bison
CATGAGCATCCATCATCTCATGCTCATGTGTACTCAGTCACTAAGTCGTGTCTGACTCTTTGTGACCCCCGGTAGCCCACCAGGCTCCTCTGTCCATGGAATTCTCCAGGCAAGAATCCTGGAGTGGATTGTCATGCCCTTCTCCAGGGTATCTTCCCGACCCAGGGATAGAACCGATGTCTCCTGCATCTCCTGCATTGGCAGAAGGGTTCTTTACCACTGAGTCACCTGGGAAGCCCATCTCATCTCATATGGACACAAACAAAAAGAAAGCAGTGTTTCTCCTTGTGATGGGAACTCTGTGATGGGAACTCTTAGGATTTGCTCTTTTAACCACTTTAATAGATAACATAGAGCAGTGTTAATTATCTTTATCATGCTGTATATTACATCCCTGCTGCTGCTGCTGTGTTGCTTCAGTCGTGTCCAATTCTTAGTGGCCCCATGGACTGTAGCCCACCAGGCTCCTCCATCCATGGGATTTTCCAGGCAAGAGTACTGGAGTGGGGTGCCACTGCCTTCTCCGACATTACATCCCTAGTACGTATTTATCTTATAACAGGAAGTTTGTA
>NW_011388329.1:0-678 GCF_000754665.1 Bison bison bison
CAGAGAGAGAGAAGAGAGAAAGGTAGACTAACATTCTGGGGTGCGGGGAAAGGTAGTACAGTCTTCATCAGGACAAAAAAAGACTCAGGACAGAGAAGTGAGAAGCTGGGAAGGAGTTTACTATCAGGTTTGCCAAGAGTCAAGTAGGCTAAAAAGTTTTCTGTGTAGGCTTCTTACTTCATGGAATAAAAGGAGAGGGAAAAGGTCATTCTGTAGTTCAATCAGGTGAGAATTAGAAATTCCAGGTGTCAAGTCAGAAATTCTAAAAGTACAAAGACAATGACGTTTGAAGAAAAGCCTGAGGGCAATGGGAGCCTTGTGGATGAGAACCAGCTGGACCTGAGTGCGAAGCATCAGGCAAACGGGAAACCAGCAGCAAGTGGGAGAGCCAAGCTCCCTGCAAGGCAGGAGGCAAACGCAAAGTGCGGCTTGCCCAGCAAAAGCCTCAGCACGTACACCTGGCAGGAGATCCAGAGACACAATCAGAAGACTGACAAGTGGCTGGTGATCAATCGCAAGGTCTACGATGTTACTGGCTGGGCGGACAGGCATCCCGGTGGGCGGCGGGTCCTCAACCACTACGCTGGGGAAGACGCCACGGTAAGGAGCTCAAAGTCTGCCCTCTCTCTCTCTCTGTCCCAGCTGCTGGGTGGCTGGGACCTTGACTGTCTTTCCAAA
>NW_011388330.1:0-733 GCF_000754665.1 Bison bison bison
TCTCACCTCAGAGTCCTGATACATCAGGCTGTAATTATTCAATCGTGTTATTTCTCTCTCTCTAGTAACCAGTACAGAGACTGGCAAGTGGTCATCTCTTAGCTAAATACTGATTAAATTAATGAAATTGAGGCTTGTCTGGGCTTCCCTGGTGGCTCAGCTGGTAAAGAATCTGCCTGCATTGCGGGAGACCTGAGTTTGATCCCTGGCTTGGGAAGATTCCCCTGGAAGAGTCCCTTCCCATGGGAGAAGGGAAAGGCTACCCACTCCAGTATTCTGGCCTGGAGAATATACAGTCCATGGGGTTGCAAAGAGTAGGACACGAATGAGTGACCCTTACTAATTAGCTAAGCTTAAGTGTTTGGTTAGAGATTTCAAGAATCTCTTTGGCTTCACGTGATTTAATAGTAAATATTTTGGTCCATTTTTGAGGCAATGAAGTGAAGTTGCTCAGTCATGTCCAACTCGTGCAACCCCATGGACTGTAGCCTACCAGGCTCCTCCATCCATGAGATTTTCCTGGCAAGAATACTGGAGTGGGTTGCCATTTCTTTCTCCAGGAGATCTTCCCGACCCGGGGATTGAACCCGGGTCTCCTGCATTAAAGGCAGACACTTTACCATCTGAACCACCAAGGAAGTCCAGGCAATAGAGAAGAGTTAATCATTTGTTTACCGTGTATGATTCCTATACCCAAGGGAAGGATAATTAGAAATTAATTAAGTTACTAAAA
>NW_011388331.1:0-597 GCF_000754665.1 Bison bison bison
AGAATCCAACTGGGGCCTTCTGCATTGCAGGTGGATCCTTTACCAGCTGAGCTACCAGGAAAGCTCAGTTAGTTGTAAACTTGCTCTATAATGTACCCTTAGCTGGCTTCCTTCCTTTATTCCTGTAATTCATAAGTGGTATTTTCTGGGATGATGTCTCACATAAATTATGTGCATTCACATTGTTCTGTCAGGGTCTGCTCTGAGGGAACCCAACTTAAGGCAGATATTAAAAATATGATTTTGGTCCCACAATTTCTAATAAAAACACTGTTTTTGGAGGGGCAATATTGTTCTTCATTTTCAGACCTCTGAACTCTGAATTACCAAGTGGAGTTTGGCCATGTCTGTGTGAGACATCCATAAGGTAGGCAAAATACAGTTGATTTGGCATCTACTTGGGTGTTTCTCACCACCCAAGAAGAACTAAAGAGCCTCTTGATGAAAGTGAAAGAGGAGAGTGAAAAAGTTGGCTTAAAGTTCAACAAGCAGAAAACTAAGATCATGGTATCTGGTCCCATCACTTCTTGGCAAATAGATGGGGAAACAATGGAAACAGTGAGAGACTTAATTTTCTTGGGCTCCAAAATCACTGCA
>NW_011388332.1:0-815 GCF_000754665.1 Bison bison bison
GGTCAAGGACCACCTACTGTCTTCAGACCACCATTGAAGAAATACTCTTCCAGGAGAAAAATCATGGAGTTTTCAGAGTATATGACCTGACTCATATCCAATCCAAAGTTAGAGCTTCCTAATGGGGAACTGTACTTACTTAATGATTTTTTTTTCAGAAAATGAGAGAGAGAAAATGAAAAAGCAATCTGAACATAGATGACAGATATTTGGTATGTGGGATGCTATTTTTGCATATCCTGATGAACATCTCACTCTGTGCAGACAGCTGTCTGCCCATGCTCACCTCTGTGAACAAAAGCAGAGAAATCAATCAGAGGTTTCCAGTGACAAGGCAGTGCTTCATCATCCTCCCTTGATAAGAGAGTAACTGGTGGTTCTGGATCTCCCCTTCAATGGATATAGGGATCGTGCATTCTGGGTTTCTTTTAATGGCTTAACTGAGATATTACTCACATATCACAAAATTTGCCCTTTTAAAATGTACAGTCCAGCGATTCTTTAATATATTCACAAAGTTGTAGAGCCATCACCACTAATCGCATACTATTTTCATCACCCCAAAAAGAAAGCCATTACCCATTTCTCCCTCCATCTTCCCCTCCCTTAGCCCGAGGAAGCCACTGATCTGCTATCTGTCTGTATGCATTTGCGTATTCTGGACGTTTCATATAAATGGAATCATACAAAATGTGTCTGACTTATTTCACTTAGCATGATGTTGTCAAGTTCACCTGTGTTTTAGCATGTGTCCAGACTTCCTTTTTATGACCAAATAATATTCTTTTCTGTGTGTGTGTGTGTTTAACTACAGT
>NW_011388333.1:0-636 GCF_000754665.1 Bison bison bison
ATTAGGAAGCAAAACGTGAATAAGTCCTATATTCCAGAAGCTACCCAAATGTATGAGCAAAGACAGCATACCCATAATATAGCTCATTTATATTTGATGAAGTTGCTGTCTTGAGTTTAGTATTGATATTGTGAAAATGAATGCAATTTGGATTTCACATTTCTTAATGTTTGTTCTTATTTCACAAATGGATAATTAAGGAATTATGCGTCATAAAGATGTAGTTATAATTTTAATATTTGAGGACCTCCATCCTATTTTCTGGTCTTCCCTGGTGGCTCAGTGGTAAAAAATCCGCCTGCAGTGTAGGAGACTTGGGTTCGATCCCTGGGTCAGGAAGATCCCCTGGAGAAGGAAATGGCAACCTACTCCAGAATTCCTGCCTGGGAAATCCCATGGACAGAGGAGCCTAGTGGAGTGTAGTCCTTGGGGTTGAAAAAGAGTTGGACACAACTTAGTGACTAAACACACACACATCTTATTTTCCACAGTGGTTGTTCATATTTACAATCTACCAACAGTGGACAAGGATTTCCTTGCAGGCCAAGGATATTAAGAAACAAGTGGAGGTTTTAACTCTTTCATCCTCTGCCCAGACTCAAAGGACTCTGAGCCCTTAGGAGATGGTGGAATCAC
>NW_011388334.1:0-772 GCF_000754665.1 Bison bison bison
AATCCTGACCTCCAAATCTAGGACTTGATTGGATTCTTGTAGGCAATTCTGATGAGTCCTTTAAACTTTTTCTTTTTTGGTTCCTGCTTTATACTCCAATGTAAATTCTCTGAACTTATTTGAGTCTTCCTCCCCTTCCTGATATTAAAAAGATTCTTCAACCTCTCTTCTTCAGAGTTCTCATTGCAGTACTACCTTTTTCAAACTTTGGAGAGAAACAAGGTATAAAAATATGCTTATACCATACTTGTAATAGAAATAATAGCAGTTTCATCAGCTGCTTGCTTAATTTGAATCAGGAAGTGGGCTAGGCACTTTTCATAAAGATTGCATTTTATCTTCAAAACCCTATGACATATGTGTTATTCTCACTTTAAAGGTGAAAAATCTGAATCTTACATGGTTGCTCAGTGTCAGTTGTGCTGTTTTGCCTTTGAACTGAGGTTACTCTGAAATAAAACAAGAGCTTATAGCACTAATTACAATCAATGAATCAAGAACTTAATGACTGCATGCCCCATAGAGGCACAAGGAGGATTAAAACATTGCCCCTGCTCACATAGAGTGTACAATCTAGTCAAATCTCTAACTTAAATAGCAAGGCACGTTTACATGTGTATGTATGGCTGAATCCCTTTGCTGTTCACATAAGACTATCACAACATTGTTAACCAGTTATATCCCAATACAAAATAAAAAGTTAAAAAATAGCAATGTATGACCTAAATGAGATTTTGATTATAACACGATGTCTAGACAGTGAACATTTAGT
>NW_011388335.1:0-547 GCF_000754665.1 Bison bison bison
AATTAACTGCTTGAATCTACCCATTGAAACTCAGGGAAGGTCATAGAGGCTGAATGAAGGTGGTTTCCTAAAATCAAGGAAGTGGAGGACACAAAGACCTAATGCCCAGGAGCCCCACAGGACCCTGCAGTATCATTATCTTATATTAAGACTTATCCTTTCAGGTTTCTCCCTTTAGAAAATTTCCTTTCTATTGTTTTGGTGGAGCTTTGGGAAGAACAAAGGAAAGTCCTAGATTTTCGGCTTCAAAATTCCTTACAAGTAAGACCTCTATGTTCTCTTTAGCAGATAGTTAGTCGTTGATCTTCAAGACATAAAATGATATCCCCATTTTACAGTTAGAATATTTTGGGGACAGCGAAGTCAAGTCATTTTTCCAAGATGACAGCATTCGCAGGGAGGTAGTGGCTCAGTGCATTCATGTTGAAGGAAAAAACAGTGCTGTGACACTAGGCAGTTGTCACTTTCCTGACATGTTACGCTGTCCTGCCTGCTCAGTGCTTTGCAGTTGACCTCTAGCAATGTCACCACCACCAATAAAAGCCAG
>NW_011388336.1:0-606 GCF_000754665.1 Bison bison bison
GACCCCATAGACGGCAGCCCACCAGGCTCCCCAATCCCTGGGATTCTCCAGGCAAGAACACTGGAGTTGGTTGCCATTTCCTTCTCCAATGCATGAAAGTGAAAAGTGAAATTGAAGTCGCTCAGACGTGTCCAACTCATAGGGACCCCATGGACTGCAGCCTACCAGGCTCCTCCATCCATGGGATTTTCCAGACAAGAGTACGGGAGTGGTGTGCCATTGCCTTCTCCAAGACTGTATGCTATTAACAGAATAATAGACAGATCAATGGCATAGAACAGAAAATCTAGAAACGGACACCCCAAACACTCAACTGACCTTTAACCAAGGCACAAAGGCAATTCAATGGAAAAGGACAGTCTTTTAAACTTATAGTCCTGGGATAACTAGACATCCATATCTAAGAAAAATGAATCCACATACAAACTCTAAATCTTTCAAAATAATTAACTCAAAAGGAATCACAGACCTAAATGAAAAACTCACAATTTAAAAAAAATTGCAGGGACATCCCTGGCAGTCCAGTGTTTAAGAATCAACACTTCCACAGCTGGGGGAAGAGGTTTGATCGCTGGTCAGGGACTAGGATTCTACATGCCATATGCA
>NW_011388337.1:0-633 GCF_000754665.1 Bison bison bison
TCCAGGCTCAGGGAACAGCAGTGCAAAGGGACAGAAGCAAGAAAGAGGCCCGAGAATGAGCTGGAGTGTGAGGGGTGGGGGACAAAGAGGGGGAGGTGATGCTGGCACCAGACAAGGGGAAACCTCGTTTTACCAAGAGGTGGAACTGTCCCAGGACAGTGGTCACCACTGAAGGGCTTCATGTGGGAGAGGGGCGTGACCAGATTTGCCTTCGAGAAGGAAAGCGTCTCTCTGGATGTGAAGACAGAAACAGCTGGGAGTGGCCAGAAGTAGGGAGGCCAGTTGCTAAGAGATGAAGGCTGTGGACCAAGGCTCTGGCATCAGGGTGGGAAGCCTCTAGGATCTTGCTCTGTTCAGCCTGCATCCTAGGTTTGGGGCACCCAGGCCAGTCACTGCTGTAGTATGCATGATAATAATGTAATATTTAAGACCAGGTTAGTGCATGCCCATTTTTTCAGGTAAGTAAATTGAGATTCAGAGAGGTTAAGAAACGTTTCTGAAATCACACGGCTTGTGAGTGGCAGAGCTGCGACTCAAGACAAGCTCCTGAGCTGATACCACTAACTTTCCCCCTTCTCCTGTTGCCTTGGGCTATCCACATGCAGGATATCCTGTAGTAAAAAAAAAAAAAAA
>NW_011388338.1:0-745 GCF_000754665.1 Bison bison bison
GATGTCAGTGGGTTTGGTGTGACTTTGGTCAGCCTGTATATTGAGGCTCAGGGTTATGTTCCTGTGTTGTTGGAGAATTTGCATGGTATGTCTTGCTCTGGAGTGAAGATTTTAATAAATAAGGAAAATTAAAAGCCTGTCTTAGTATCATGTTTGAGGTATTTTCAGAAAACAGCTAAAGCCAATTTATAAGTTCATGTCATTTCCCATACTGAATCTTCTACTTTGACATAAGAGGAACAAGAGTTTATGTACATCTTGGTTAGAGGCAAGGCAAATTTTTGGCAATTTTTTTGTTCAAACATACTAATCAGCATTATTTCTTAATTCAGCTATACAGTTTTAAATGAAAGTGAACCAAATATATTTGAAAATGTTTGATTTTTAGGATTAGCATGCATATTATTGTTTTAAACCCTGGTGTGTTTTAAACAAACCATATATTTGAGGCACAGTTCCTGCCCCCCAAATATATGAATTAAAAAATTATATATAATCTTTATATATATCTTTTACTAACTGAAAAGCAAAAACTGTACCCCAATTCATAAATTAATGCCTAGTATTATTTACTGAATATTTGTGAAACTGAGTTCCTTTCTTCACTAATTTGTTCATAACCGTACAAATTAAGCTAGTGGCTTTAATTCTCAATTCAGTTAAATTCTCCAAACACATATTGTCTCTCTACTATACACAAGCTGCATATTTTATTAGGAACATTTCATCAGAAATACTTCAGCAA
>NW_011388339.1:0-699 GCF_000754665.1 Bison bison bison
CAACAACAGAAGTCATCGCAACAAAGAGCACCGCCTGCTTGCTGCAACTAGAGAAGAGCCCATGTAGCAATGGAGACCCAGCACAGCCAAAGATAAATTCCATAAAGAGCACTAACGATGGATACCTGACTGCAACCGAAGGATCCAAATAAATGTCTATTCACTTATCTCTTCAGAACAAGAAATGAAGCTGAGCGACATTTTGATAGTTTGTGGTAGTATATTAGAGGTTTTTCTTATTTTTTTTAAATTCACATCAATACTCAATTACATTCTGAAAAACTACTTTAAATTACATTTAAAAACTACCCCAATGGGCACTAAGGCATATTCTTTGTTTTTGGTTTATTTCAATTGGCCTCGGGCCGCTAATAAATCTCTGCTGTTTCTTAAATTACTCAGGCAATTTTTACAGCTAAGTAACAACTGAACATTTGGTGGTGACCATAAACTGAGAAAAGATATTCTCGTTTATGTGGCCCTCCATGTTTTCAAAAAGCTTTTCATTCAGCTACTTCAATGGCCCTGCCAATGGGGTTAGACGGAGTCCTGTTTTGTCTTGTTACATGTAAAAAGGAAGCTGTCATCTCAGTATCAAGGACATCCATCCTAGCAGGTAGGTGGGCTTTTACTGAGCCATCTCTCGCACTTCAGAAAGGTCCTCTTTGAGTCCAAGTATTTTTTTTTCCTTCAAAGAAA
>NW_011388340.1:0-527 GCF_000754665.1 Bison bison bison
GGTAGAAGATTAGAAAATAGGTTGAAGCCCTAACTCAGGTGTAGTGACTGAGCTGTAACCTGGCTCTGAGTGCAGAAGCTAGAACCTAAAGAACAAAACTGTGGTGTTCATAGAGGGTAACTTTCATTACGAGATTATTAGTGCTGGCAAAAGAGTAGTTTCTACTTAGCTTATTTGACCAGAAATTTGGAGGGGGCGGGGCATTCAGAATCCTGAGGTACATCTTGACTTTAACAGTACATTTATTCCAATAAACAATGTTAGCAATCATTTCAAGTACTCTCAGACTACATTTTTAAAGGAAATTAGTTTCTAAGGGGTTAAAAGGAAGTCATTCTTGCAATTATATTACACTGTCTATTTAAACACTGTTTTTATTGTTTGAGTTGCCAAAAGAATTAGCTTTTCAGATTCAAGGAACAGTATGTTTCCTATTTGTGACTATTATACAGAGTGAAGTAAGCCAGAAGGAAAAACATAAATACAGTATACTAACGCATGTATATGGAATTTAGAAAGATGGTAAC
>NW_011388341.1:0-731 GCF_000754665.1 Bison bison bison
AAAGGAGGGTGGGGTGGCATGAGGGTAGGGTAGGGTAGGCTAAAGGGATGGTTTCAGGATGCTTCAAGCACATTACATTGTTTACTTTATTTCTGTTATTATTACATCCCCTCCTGCTCAGCTCATTGGGCATTAGAATGGGAAGGTTTGGACCCTTACCATAGTGGTCCATATTACCATAGAGTAATTCAGGCTGAGAGAACCCGTCATTTTTGCATGGTGTGCGGGGGCTGGCGGGCGTTGTGGATAAGGGACGTTCAGGTAGAGAAAGGCCTTTATATAAAAGGATATGGACCTAGAGGGTATTATGTATGTTAAGTGAAATGAGTCAGAAAAAACGAAATACTGTATGATTTCACTTCTGTGAGGAATCTGTAACACAGAAACAATTGTAGAAGCAAGAGAGAAAAAACAGGTGGTTGATGGGGGTTAGGGTTAGGGGTGTGGGGGAGAAGAGAAATAGGTGAGAAAGGTTAAGATGTAACTACCAGTTACATAATAAAAAGCAATGGGTGTGAAAGGTAAATAAATAAAGACATAGAATGATAGATAAGGTAACCCATTAGGCATAGGGAGGAGTCTCAGCCTTAGAAGGAGTCAAGCTAGGACTTTCAGAGCTAGTCAGCAGGCCTGGCATCCAAGCGGATTGCTGCACTAAGGAGCAGCCCCACTCTCAGATCTGGGCATCCCCAAACAAGGTAGCTGGATATGGAGCCCCCAGCATCTCCTCT
>NW_011388342.1:0-692 GCF_000754665.1 Bison bison bison
CAAAAATTATAGATGAAGTTTCCTTTTACTTCTCTATGGAATTGAGAGTACAGTGAGGCTGTCAAAGGCTTTGGATTTCTTTATTTTTATTTTTTTAGGCTTTGCATTTCTTTATCCTCTTTAACTTAATTCTCTACGACCAGCTCAAGGAAAATAGGAAGGAAAAAGTGGGTTAGAGGCAGCTGTGAACTGAGGGGTAAGAGACAACCAACTTCTCTAACTGTTTGATCTGATAAAGACAAATCATTACTCTTTAGAAAATCCCCATAGATGTTATTGTTTCAAATTAGTGTTTGTGTGTGATTAATTATGATTATTTTTCTTCTTCAAATAATGAGACAGAAACACAAATTCAATACACTTAAAGCTTTACACACACACGCATGCACAAATTCAGTTCAACTGCAAGGAAGTGACAACAGGCAGTTCTTCATTGATAAAGATTTCCCACGTTGACATGAAAGAACATATTTGTAGAGCCAAGTGGCCACATTTCTCATCCTTTATGGTAGTGGAGGGGCCTATTAACCCTTAGTCCAGTTTTGAGTGGTTATCAGCAACAATGGACAGAAGAGCCCATTCAGAGAGGACCCTGCAGGCAAGCCACGTCTGAATTAGTGCAGACAGACATGGGCAGAAGGACACTCACACACTCTCAATGAGCTCTTGAGCTATGTGGCTTCTCTTCTCAG
>NW_011388343.1:0-659 GCF_000754665.1 Bison bison bison
AACAGACAATGATATGAAACACCATCTAGTCCTGAGATCTCTTTCTGAACGTTCCATTCCATTCCCAAACACTTAAGTTTTCAAGGAGATGCTCATTTAGTTTTAAATGTACTGTAAAAAGTCAGAACTGATTCCCACTCATTGGCCTCTTTTGCAGATTTTACCGTGTACTGTACATGTTAATACCTGAGGTCCACATACAGCTTCTTTACCCTGGTTGACTGAGAGCAGACATCGCATGCAGATGGGCCCTAAACAGTCCGTACTACCCAACAGCACTGAGACCCCGTCTTCTACCCATGGGTGAGAAGCCCTGCCCAGGACGGTGCCCACGGGAGCCTCCTCACAAGGTCCAGGTCACCAGGTCATGGAGAGACAGGATCTAAGTCGAGACGACAGGCCCTGAGGGAAGGCCCTGGGTGAGTGTCCATGTACAGTAGTCAGACAGGACACTTCAGAGTCAGACACGATGAGCCAGTCTTGAGAAGGGCATTTCAGGAAGGCAGTGTGAGAATCCACTGAGAATATGACCCTACCTGAGAAAGAGCCATGCCTGACTCCTGCTTTTTCCTCTTCTGGGCTTCTTCGTCCATGAGTCTTCACAGTTCTATCATGAAAGTGGAAAACATGCTGTTTAATGCTTAGGATCAACACACCCC
>NW_011388344.1:0-545 GCF_000754665.1 Bison bison bison
GCCTACCAGGCTCCTCCATCCATGGGATTTTCCAGGCAAGAGTACTGGAGTGGGGTGCCATTGCCTTCTCCCTAACCCATTACAAATACATTTAAAACTTGTAACTGATGGAAATAATATAGTCACAGAATGTTATTTTCTGTGAAATAAAATAATACAATCCAAGCATTACAGTGATTACAAAAGATGTTTCCCAGTTGTGATATGACATCATAGAATGTTATCAGAGAAAAAGGATGAAAAGATAGAATTGGAGGCCCACAGAAAGGATGAAAAGAATGAGGAAGAAGTACTGTAACTGAAGAACCAAAGAGATTCACAATGCAGGAAATGGCAAAGGGATTTTCTTTACTTGAGGAGGCACTGTTAGTTTTTGAAGCACAGGACCACAGGAATCAGAGCCTGTGCTATCAATGTCAGGCTTGAGTGCAATTCCAGCTTGCCCTCCGTCTCCTATCGATGATGATCCTTCAGCTCTACCATCTCCCACCTCCTCTCCTTCCTCCAGTCAGTAACTCTTCTTGCCTGTTCACTGATGCCAGCCC
>NW_011388345.1:0-921 GCF_000754665.1 Bison bison bison
GATCGATTTTTACCTAATTTTCCATTTTCGGGAAAAAATACTAGCAGTCTATTTGAAGGAGACTGAAGATAGTCTCATCTTTCATGTTCTAAAGAAATAAGAAAAGAACCAGAGAATATATGTTTCAAAATGAGTAAGGAGAAATGCCAAAAGAAGCAGCTTGGTTAGCGGGCAGGTTGGTAATAAAAACTACCTTTGACCACTTTCAGCTTGATGTCAAGCCCAACTAAGCTTACAAATATAGTAATGGTGAGCAGGAAGAGTCCAGTCCATATATTGTAGACCCAAGTGCAAGTCTCTTACTAACATGAACTTCTACCGAAGCTTTGCATTCTTTACATTTTTATTCGTCAGTAAGTTTCTGTAAAGTTGCTTATATCAGAGGCTATGAATAACAACTTTCAGTCACTACAAGTGAATCATTTTTTTGAGTGCAAAATATTTGTAACTGATTTCCTCTTATCTCCCCCACACAGTTTTGGGGCCATTTTTCTCTAATGTTCAGTGGTGGGTGTTCAGGGATTGCAAATTGACTTTAATATTATTATGTATTATATTACATCCTCCAAAACCCAACAGCAGCCATTTTTCAATTATTTGTTGTTGCAGGTGATTCATCATTGTAAATAGTTAGAGGAGATAACCAAACAAAACCACAGGTCCTGCTAGCATCTAAAAACTTTAGAAAACAAATAACAGTGTAGACAAAGAGCCAAAGCAAAAGCTAGATAATAGAATACTAACACCAACACAGAGATAAATTACCAGTGGGGACAAGGATTCTAAATAAAATAGGAATGAACTAAGTAACCATGGGAGTCTCTCACTCCATCAGATCACGAAGATGTTATAAAAGAGGTCTTCAGCAACATATTAAAGACAAGGAGAGGTGGCAAACAAGCAAAAAAAAAAAAAAAAAAA
>NW_011388346.1:0-620 GCF_000754665.1 Bison bison bison
ATGGGGACAAGATAACTACAGTAAACACTCCCACTTGAAAAGAGAGGTACAAAGGAGTCATTGACCCATAGCAACCATAGAACCACCTGGATATGTGCTGCCAGGTCCCCCTTTTCTTGGAGCAGAGAAATCCTTGACTCAATCCTCATTCTATTCCCTGGGAGTGGCTTCCTAGTTTACTGTTATTCATAGTTCTTATTTTCATCCTCTGGGCTCTTGACATGACCCCATGGTCATACTTTTATTAAAAAAAAAAAAAAAGGCGTATGTTTGCAGCTTAGTGGCTTTCTCAGCCTGCTCCCTCCCTACGCACAGAAAGTTGGGGGCCCAGTTGGAATTTGCAAATGGAGCAATCTCAAACCCTCTTAGATCTATTTGAAGGGGTTTTGCTAGTTCAGTTTTCTTAAAAATGTGGGTTCAGCATTTGAGTCAGTTCTAGTGAGGTCGTGAACCTAGAGCCTGTTATACAGAATGAAGTAAGTCAGAAGGGGGAAAACAAATATTGTATATTAACACATATGTATGGAATCTAGGAAAATGATACTGATGAACCTATATGCAGGGCAGGAATAGAGATGCAGACATAGAGAACAGACTTGTGGGCACAGCGGGGGAAGAAG
>NW_011388347.1:0-623 GCF_000754665.1 Bison bison bison
TTCATCCTTCGGGACAATCAAAGAAAATCCTAGTTATAGCTCATATTTTCATTACTTGGATCAATCACCGTGAATATTTATTGTTTTAAGGTTGAATGGAAACTGGGAAAAAATGCATTTCTGGGGAAGAAAGAAAGATGACAACATTTACGTTGTTTATTGTAAGTATGAGAATTTCACAGGTCAGAGTATGTTTGGGTGGAAATCTTGGCCCAATGTCCTTCTATAACCCACACATCTGAATTCTACTCCTACTAACAATCAGAGGGGTGAGCAGGCTCCAGTCCCTAAGGTTTCCAAGCACTCACTTTGTCATGAGACAAGGGTACAAACACACAGCTTGGAGGTCTCCTGCCAACTGTGAGTGTTACTCAATGAACATAACCATGTGTATACCTGTATTTCACATCGTACTCATACAACTTACAACATCCTCATGAACTCATGTCTCAAGGGTCTACCTTGAGTCTGCACATCAGTGTCCTTTACATTTTAAAATTTCACTTATTTTTAATTGAAGGATAATTGCCTACAGTATTGAGTTGGTCTCTGCCAAACATCAACATGAATACCTTTTAAAAACAACCTTATAACGTCTTAATTCATCAAAGGTATGGTGGATG
>NW_011388348.1:0-803 GCF_000754665.1 Bison bison bison
GAATTACTTAATTAGAAAAAAATAACCATTTAATACCTTCTCCTTTCTCTTTAAATTTTCAACTTTTTTCCCACTAATTCATCTGACAATCCTATGGCATTCTTCTTAGACATAATGGGTACAGTCAGCTGATAACTGCCTCATCTTCCCATCAACAATTTCACCCACACAGTTGCATCTGTTCCCATATAACAGCAGCGACAACAACAACAATAGCTGGGTTTTACTGAGAACTTGCCATTTGCCAAGTACTACTTTATGCACTTCATCCATCCCTGTGTTGTGTTCCGTAGTATCCAACTCTTTTTGACCCTATGGACTATTGTCCGCCAGGCTCCTCTGTCCATGGGATTCTCCAGTCAAGCATACTAGAGTGGGTTGCTGTGCCCTCTTCTAGGGGATCTTTCTGACCCAGGGATAGAACCCACATCTCTTATGTCTCCTGCATAGAAGGAGGGTTCTTTACCACTAGTGCCACCTGGGAAGACCATGCACTTGATCCAATTTGACCTATTCAACATTTATAACTCTATGAGGTAAGTGCTATTATATCCTCCGTATTTAATTTTTCAACTTTTATTGAGACACAATTGACATATAATATTTTAAGATTAAGATTTACAACATAATGATTGATATATGTATATATTGTGAAATGGTGACATAATATGTTTAGTTAATATCCATCACTTCACATAGTTAAAAAGAGTTTCTTTCTTTGTGATAAGAACTTTAAAGATTTACTTTCTTACAAATTTCAAATATATAAGACTGCTAACTATAGTCACAACGTTGTACAATAC
>NW_011388349.1:0-846 GCF_000754665.1 Bison bison bison
AGGAAAGCCTGGCGTGCTGCAGTTCATGGGATCATGAAGAGTTAGACGTGACTTAGTGACTGAATAATAGCAATTACTTTTTAAATGTTATATAATAATGGAATTCACTGTACACTTTAAAAGCCTGGAATAAATATTGCTTAGTGAATGAAGAATGAAGCAATGATTAGATGAAAGTTAATATTTACTACTCTGTCTATTCAGTTGCTACCTTTTCCAGCCCAATCTGTACTATAACCTTAAGTCTTAAATTCTTAAATTAATCCAGAGCAAGGGAGGCAGAATATTACATGAGCTCAGATTCATCAGCCATTAGAACCTGGAATTAATTTTATGGTATGTGATGAGCCTGCATTACATACTAAGCACTCATGTATTTGTCATATTATATACAGCTTTTCTCTAAGGCAGTCACGTTCCCTAGTCTGTGTGCCTAGGCATCGGCCTTAAGTTTACTATTCAGAGCTCCAATTATCTTCCAGAATTAAAGTTCAGGCCTTAACGTCAGCCCACGTACTCGAGTCTTTGGTTGCCTTCCTATCTTTTGTCAGAGTAGGAAAGGCTGGACTCTGTCCCTTGCCTCCATCCAATGGCTTGGTTCCCTCTCCTGATGACTGACAATGCCCAAACACAATGCTTCTCCCAAACTGGCTGCATGGCCATTACCTTAATTTCTTTCCAACTGGATAATGAATGAGTTGAGCCTACACTATCTCAGGTTCACCAGGTTTCTCTGGAAATTGTAATACTAGACTGTTGTTTCCTTTCTCTGGAGCTGCCACTAAAATCAGATCATTTCACCCAGCCCTTGATCTTTGTCGTTTTCTCTCCCAGCTTCCTTTTCCT
>NW_011388350.1:0-672 GCF_000754665.1 Bison bison bison
CTTTTTTTAAATTTTATTTTTAACTTTACATAATTGTATTATTTTTGCCAAATATCAAAATGAATCCGCCACAGGTATACATGTGTTCCCCATCCTGAACCCTCCTCCCTCCTCCCTCCCCATACCATTCGGCTGCTATTTTTTAAAAATGACTTGTAAGAATAATTGACTCAAGGACCTCTTTCCTGCATGTGTTCTGTCTTTGCTCAGTCACTAATTTCCCCTTGTTACAGAGTTAATGCCACTGTCACCTAATGCGCTTTGATATTCCTCTCTGAAGAGGAATATTTCTGAAAATATTTGCCCAACTTCACATTCCATCAGATTTACTTTCCCTTCAGCTACCAAGATTATGGTGACATTTATAACAGGCATTTATAAATCCTGTCTTTTGCTTCCCATCACCCATTCTGTCCATATGTTATTCTATGCTGTCTCTCATCCCCTCCAGTCAACTGAAATAACTCCTGTCAATCAATCCCACTTTATCACGGCTTCTTTCTATATATCTGATTCCAATTTCAGACAGCCTTCTTCTTAGAAAACCACTCCTTCTTCCTAAACATTGTCTTCCTTTGTGTTTAGTGACATCATCCCTTGTTGGTTTGCTTCCTACGCCTAAACCTTTTAGTCTTTATTGGATCTTCCTTTGCAGACTAATATTTAAATATA
>NW_011388351.1:0-791 GCF_000754665.1 Bison bison bison
AACATTGGGATTCAAGTCTCTAATGAAACTAGAGAATCAAGGTCAAAATGGGAGGCCACTCGTTAGTGCTGACCTTGAGAACTAAGGAAATTAGTCCTAAGCACAGTGAGATGATAGTAGGATCACTAAGGAGCCAGCCAGGTCCTATACTATGTACTTTCTTGCATCATCTTGCTGCATGGTTCCCATCACTCTCTAAACTCTCTACTCTTAGCTTCTCAGATGTGACAAGCCACCATCTCTCCTAAAAGGGCGATGTGTGCTGTGTCTTCTACCCAGAAAGCCTTTCTCTGCCTTCCTTGACTGGTATATATGCTCAGTCCTCATCTTAGCTAAGACCTAAGCAACTCATCTTCCCATCCCTAGTCTATTTTTACCTCTTTCTCAGACTTCCCTGAGTAAGATATCTTACACATTAGTGCATTTCACATCTATTTGTAGAATTCTAATTATCTCCCCTGTTTAGATATAAGTGCTATGAAAGCAAGCTTCATGTCTTTTTTATCTTTCTTACCATTGTATCTTCAATACTTGACTAACAGATGAATATAATCAAGAACATGAAGGGTGAATCAATGTGAAAAAACTGTTTCTCTCACTATTAAAATAATGCAAAATAAAATGATGAAACACTTACTGACTTTTCTCAGATTGAATGCAACTGTGTTTCTCCCCAGTATATAATTTGTTGTTTAGTTGCTAAGTCATGCCCGACTCTTTTGCAACCCTATGGACTGTAGCCTGCCAGGCGCCTCCGTCTGTGGGATTCTCCAGGCAAGAATACTGGGAGT
>NW_011388352.1:0-660 GCF_000754665.1 Bison bison bison
AGAAATGAGGGTGCTGGACAGCCAGCTCACAGCCAAGGGCACTTGGTCCATGCACCGTGGCCACTGGAAGCACACACTGGATGATACTGCAGGCCCTGCAGAAGGAATTCTGGTCTCTCTTTGTTTCTGTGTATACCTGTTCTTGTGTGTCCAGGCCCCAGTTGTGGGACAGGTCCAATACTTACCTGGCCTTTTCTTTCTTGAAGCTTCCCTGATGGCTCAGACAGTAAAGCATCTGCCTGCAATGTGGGAGACTTGGGTTCGATCCCTGGATCAGGAAGATACTCTGGAGAAGGAAATGGCAACCCACTCTAGTATCCTTGCCTGGAAATCCCCATGGACGGTGGAGCCTGGGATGCTATAGTCCACGGGGTCACAAAGAGTTGGCCACGACTGAGCGACTGCACTTTCCTTGCCTTTTCTTTCTTATTGAGGGTCAGGCCCAGTCTCTCCCCAGGTTGCACACATTATGGGATTCTCCTCAAATATGCTGATGAGGTCAGGTCCTCAGTGATTTCCCTCCTTGGAGATATCCATCACAGAAGGTCAAGTGTTGTTAGGAGGATTAAATGGGACAAAACATGACTCAGAGATTCTCAAATATTCCCCCAAAAGGCAGAAGGGATGAAATGCATCCCAGTTGGTAGGTCCAGGCTACAG
>NW_011388353.1:0-896 GCF_000754665.1 Bison bison bison
CACCTTTGTACATACAACAGGAAGCCTTGCCTTTGGCTTTGCCAGGCTTCCTCCTCCCTTGGTCTCCAAGCCTCCCACCATTCTTGCCCTGTTCTCTTCACCCACCCTTGCCCCTGCTGACCCAAGTGAACATTGGTTCTGTCCCTGTGGGTGTGGCATTTGGGGGACATTTGGTCTTTTTATTACGTCGTCCTTTTATTTCAAAATAATGACCTCAGCAGCTGTTTCCATAGAGACGGGTAGCTCAGCCCTGGCTTAAGCTTGCTGCGGGCTCACCTACTCGCAGTTGGTAAAGGTCCAGGAGGGGACCTGAGTGCCATCAAAGTTGACCAACTGGGAGGTGGCTGGCAGGCAGTTCTCTCATGTGCTTATAGAAGAGTGATATTGATGCCTCATCTTGACTTTCTCCGACCTCAACTATGGACACGGAGAAGGGCAGTAGTGAGTGTCCCACACCCCTCATTTTCTGGGCCGAGTATCTTCAGGTGCCCTTCCTTTGGGACATGGTCTTTCCGAGGGTCTTGTGCTTCCAGCACGGGAGGCCCCCAGTCTCCAAAGGGGAGGGTCTGTTGGTAGCAGATTACCTCGGGCGTAGGGATCCGACGCGTAGGGATCGCGCCTGCTCCCCAACCCTGCCTGCCTCGTGACCTCTGTTCCTTCCTTCCCTGTTGTTCTCCCTGCCCGCCCCGACAGGCGATTATAGTGCCGGAAGCAAACACGACCCCTTTGAAGCCCCAGACGACAAAGATGTTTCCGTGGAGAAATACTTCCTGGATCGGCAGCCGGTGAGCGATCCCTCCGCCGACCAGGTCACCCCAGACATGCCGAACAGCCCCACCCTCCGGGCGGACAGAAAGCGCAAGGTCTCAGGGGACAGCAGCCACACTGAGACCACT
>NW_011388354.1:0-568 GCF_000754665.1 Bison bison bison
TATAATACATATAATACATGTATAGTATGATTCTAATATAATATATTTTACCATGATACATTTTACTAAAAAGTACATTTTTCTGGATTCTGTCCATGGGATTCTCTAGGCAAGAATACTGGATCTGGAAATGGCAACCTACTCCAGTATTCTTGCCTAGAGAATCCCATGGCAGAGGAGCCTGGCAGGCTATAGTCCATGGGTCACAAAGAGCTGGACACGACTGAGCGACTAACACACACCTATTATGTGTTTCCTATTAGTAATGTATATAAACAGAGATTTATTGTAAGGAGTTGGCCCATGCAGTTATGAAGACTGACAAATCCCAAGGTCTACATTTAACAAACTGGAGACCTGGGAGAGCTGATGGTGTAGGTCCGTTCTGAAAACCAACAGATTTGAGACCCAGGAAGAATCAGTGTTTCAGTTTGAATCTGAAGGCAGGAAAACATCCATGTCCCAGTTCTAAGGCCAGCCTAGTTCCTTCTTACTCAGACTTTTTGTTCTATTTAGGTCTTCATCACCCACGTTAGGAAGAACTACCTACTCAGTCTTTGGATTCAAA
>NW_011388355.1:0-681 GCF_000754665.1 Bison bison bison
ATCTGTTGGATATAGTCAAAGAATTCAGAAAATTTGCATGATATAAAAATCAATGGACAGAAATCAGTTGTTTTTCTATAAATGAACAATGAAACATGTGAAAAAGAATTAAAGAAAACTCACAGAAAGATTCACAATAGCATCAAACACAATAGAGTAGCTAGGAATAAATCTAACCACAAAAATGAAAGATCCATACAACAAAAACTGCAAGACTCTCTGGAAAGAAATCAAAGAAGACACAAATGAATGGAAAGACGACACCCTGTGTTCATTATTGGAAGAGTTAATTTTGTTAAATGTCAGATAACTCCTTATCAAAACCTCAATGGCATTTTTATAGAAATAGGAAAAACAATCCTAAAATTTGGATGAAATGACTAAAGATCCCAAATGGCCAAAGCAATCATGAGAAAGAAAAGCAAAACCATAAGCATCATAGTTTCCAATTTTAAACTATATTACAAAACTGGCATAAAAATAGACCCATAGACTAATGGAAAACCCACATAATAAACCCCTGCATATACAGTCAGCTAAAATCTAACAATCGAGGCAGGAACATCCAATAGGAAAAGTAGACAATCTCTTCAACAGTGGTGTTAGAATAAATGAAGAACCACATGCAGAAAAGTGAAATTGGACTCCTATTTTACACAATTCATAAAATTAATTCAAAAT
>NW_011388356.1:0-701 GCF_000754665.1 Bison bison bison
ATTTGTAAGAACACCATAAACTGGTCAACATCTAACAGGAGAAGAATCAATTCTGTAATATATAACATCTTATAATGTAAGATTAAGTATATAACATGGTGACTATGGTTAATAATGCAGTATTGTAAACTTGAAAATAAGTGACTGAGTATAGATCCTGTGTGCTCATCACACACAAAACAGTGTTATCTATGTAAGATGATGGATGTGTTGATTACCTTGATCTTGGTAATCCTATCACAATATGGATGTATATCATATCATTACATTATATACTTTAAATATACACCATTATATTTGTCAAGTATTTCTTTAAAAGTTGGGAAAACAAAACAAAACAAAAAAAACCAGTAGAAGCCAGTTTACTATGAAAGTGAACTTTGAGTATATTGCACAGAAGAAAGAAGAAAAGACATAAAGCTACTTAGCAAGAGAGTATATAGTTATGGGAGTGATATCTGACTCACCAGGACTAACAGACCAGCAGGTTTGATGAAACGCCTGCAGCCAGTCCTAATATACTGCTGAAGTAGATCTGTATCAGTTTTCTACTGTTAATAACAATACTGTAAAACAGATAACCACAAAACCCAATGACTTAAAAGAGGAATCATTTATTCAGTGTTTTGCTGTTCTAGATCTCAATAAATGGCCAGTGGATTATCTCTCAGGCATACAACACTAGCAGACAGGTGGTGTGA
>NW_011388357.1:0-617 GCF_000754665.1 Bison bison bison
AATTAATGACTACCAGCAGCATTTCCATTTTCCTAATCTTTAGGACCCAAGGAAAATTTTCTTTAAGTGAAAAAAAGCATGACTTGATGACTCCGACAGATCTGGGCTTGAATCCAGATTGGACCACTGAATAGCTATCTTAGGCTAATCAGCTGATGACTTTGAACCTTTGTCCTCTTCAGCAAAGTGTGAACTACAGGCCCTTATCACACCAAGTGGCTGTGAAGAAAAAGAATGAGATAACCTATGTAAAGCTGTTTGCTATCATGAGTGTGCCTCTGATGTCCTTATCAATTCAAGAAAGTTAGATTCATATTAACTCAGAGCCATGAACATTCTTAAATATTCTTTATTCCGATTTCATTAATGGAAACCTGGGGCCCAGGAGTTAAGATAACTCCTGCGGTCACGGAGTTCCCCAGGGTGCTCCTCACATTGCCCTCCATCTGGGCACCCGGGTATTTTAGCAGCAACACAGGAGCCCAGACAGGGCAAAGAGCCCCACCTTCCTGCTGCCTTCCCCCTGAGAGTGTGGAGAAAAACGGGATTGGGGATGGTGACTGAGGCTTTTGTGTAGTTTTTCTTCCCTGAGCTCCTGTGATCTGTAAATTTCTTTA
>NW_011388358.1:0-661 GCF_000754665.1 Bison bison bison
AGAAGCTTCATTACTTTGGTCACCTGATATAAACAGCTGACTTTTGGAAAAGTCCCTGATGCTGGGAAAGATTGAAGGGAAAAGGAGAAGAGGGTGTCAGAGGATGAGATGTCTTGATGGCATCACCAATGCAAAGCACATGAATTTGGGTAAACTCCAGGAGATGGTGAGGGATATGGAGTCCTGGCTTGTTGCAGTCCATGGAGTCGCAGAATCGGACACGACTGGGCAACTAAACAACAACAGACAGATTAGGAAGAATAACCTGGGCCAACTGCTTTGCACACAGCATTCAGAGGTAGGATAGCTTTACTGAAGCAAATACTTCAAACACATCATGAAGTTAAGGGGCAAATACAGAATGAGTAAAATAAGCCCTAGACAAAAGCATAAGGCAGATAAAACTTTTTCAGCTTCAGTTTTCTGTACCTTATTTGTTTCTCCTGATATTTTACTCCAACCTTTTTTCTGCCTCAGTTGATCAATCCTAAAATGTGCATTTGATTTCCTCTATAATCTTCAAGTCCACTCTCACCCTCATTCTGTTTTATGTTTTCTACCTGGAAAATTTAAGATATATCAAAATTTTTCCCTAATACCTATCAAAAAAGTCTCCTAACTCATGTTTTGCACTCTTTCATTTCAATTATCTACACATAAA
>NW_011388359.1:0-832 GCF_000754665.1 Bison bison bison
AGTGACGCTTCATAATTTAGAGCAAGTCATAGAAAATCAAAGGCAATTTTCTAATTGACTTTGGTTTAATAAGAGCCTATTTTTTGGAGACAATAAGACCTGGTTTATTGAACATGAGAGAGACTCTGGTCTGTTATGTCTGGAAGGGATGGAGAAATTAGAGCTTTTATTGAAAAGGATAGATCACAGGCCCACTTTGCCTGAACAAAGCGTTGACTGGGGAAAACTACAATGACTGAGAACCTGCATTGGACATCTTTGTAAAATTTCCAAAGGTGTCTGGTTGAACAGCTACGTGACACTAAAATCCTGGTTTAAAGCCTGTGACCTTAGTTCAGATTCTGGTTCTGCCACCTTCTGGCTCTGAAACTCTGCAAGCTATCCAGATGCTCAGTGCCTCAGTTTTCTACCATCAATGGAGGAAAATTCCCGCTCTGTGGGAATTTTATGAGGATTAAGAGTTAACATCTTCAAGGTGGTTTATATAACACCTAACAGATAGCAGGCATTATTTTATTGGGACTGTTTGCTAAATAGCCACATGAATCTTTAAAAGAGCTATAAAAATACACTTTTTCTTTACTGTAAGACCTTTGAAAGCAGCAGTGCCCTATTTGATACCCCCATTGTGTGCCTAAGGAAGTGTATAATTGACTGAAATAGGTTTCTAGAGGGTCCTAGGAGCACTGTTCAAACAAGACTGATGACCCTTGACCCACAGGGCCTTCTTTTTGGTCAGCTTCACTAACACATAGCTTTGGAGGGTTGTTCAAACTAGATTCAGAGAAACTAATTTCTTTTTCAGATGATTGTCTTTCCATATACTTATTTT
>NW_011388360.1:0-610 GCF_000754665.1 Bison bison bison
AAATAGCAGCGTAACGCAAGGCTAGGGTCGAGGTGTGCTCAAGGGCAGGGCGCCCCCCACTCTCCCCTCCTCCCCTCCTGACGGGGTGTCAGCAGGTGCTGCCCACACCCAGGCGGGAGGGGGTGGCCGCAGGACCACCTTGAGGGCTGCGGGCCTCAGGGCGGGGCTGGTCAGGGTCAGGATGGAGGGACGGTTAGGGTGGGGAGTCACTCAGGATAGTGGAGTCCAGATGGGGTCACAGTCACGGCTGGGATGGGGGTCAGGATGGGTGGGGTCAGAGCTGTGGGGTCACAGTCATCATGATGGGGTCAAGGCACGGGCTGTGGGATGAGGGTCAGGATGGGGTCAGAGGTCAGGATGGGGGGTCAGAGCTGTGTGGTCATGGTCACTGTGATGGGGTCAAGGCACGGGCTGTGGGGTGAGGGTCACGATAATGGAGTCAGAGATCAGGATCAGGATGGGGGGGTCAGGACTGTGGGGTCACAGTCACGGCTGGGGTAGGGGTCAGGGTCAGGATGGGGTCAGGGCTGTGGGGTCACGGTCACCGTGATGAGGTCAAAGCTGGAGCTGTGGGCTGAGGATCAGGATGATGGACTCAGAGGTCAGAGGA
>NW_011388361.1:0-602 GCF_000754665.1 Bison bison bison
TAAAGAGTATCAACACATCTTAGGGTCCGATATTCTTGTATAGTACTGACAAGACAGACTAGTCATGAAACACTCTAATTCAAAAAGAATTCTAATTGAAATTCTTAGATCCCTAAATCCATCGACTTTGATTTTTAAATGTATCTGCTGAGAACTTTCTGAGAACCAGGCTGCCTGTTTGGAGAGTGACTCCTCTCTAAGGCACAGGTTCTCATGGGACAGATTCCTTCTCCCCACCACGGGGAAAAGAGGACAGACATAGCACAAACTCTTGCCTCCAAAATTCAGAAGTGTTTTCTCTATTTACAAAATATTCTTGTAAAATGAACATAACTGGTTTTGCACTCTGAATGCACTTGCTAGTTTTTCTGTTGAGAATGTGTTATCAGGAAAGTGGACAGACAAAAGCTAGTGACATGGAAGGCTCTGGTCACTGAGATTGCGCTGTCTTTTCTTGTATTCACAGGAAGCACATTTCACCTCTTTCTTCACCTCTTTGAGTTGGCTCTGTACCTGTGTCCACCAGATGTGTTGAGAATGGCCATTCTATCTCCCAACCAAGGCGTTCCTTGGAAGCCGTGGCTGTCCATCCTTGTCTCCCC
>NW_011388362.1:0-636 GCF_000754665.1 Bison bison bison
CTAGGATATCCTGTGGAACCAGCTTAAGCCAAGAACAATTCTTGTATTCCTCAACCAACTGGTTAGAGGAAATTCCCCATGAGGATGTAGTGTGAGTTGAGGGAGAGGTAGCAATACATTAGGAATAGTTTCATGAGCATGGAAGTCATCAGCACATTAAAGAAACCCGACAAGACTGGTTTTGTATGTATGTCACTCTCAGTTGAAGAAAAATTTCATGAGCATGGAAGTCATCAGCACATTAAAGAAACCCGACAAGACTGGTTTTGTATGTATGTCACTCTCAGTTGAAGAAAGGTGCTCCCACACTGGTCCATCATTCTGTGACTTGATGCTATTTCATGGTCATGTGATCATGAGGTGCCCATGACTGGGCAGTTATGAGGTCCCAGTAGCAAAACAGGAATTGTTTCTGAAAAGGAGAAAGCTGTGTGCAATAAGAGGTTTTGTTTTTGCTCTATAACTCTAGGAGTCTTCACACTGAATCTCTTATGGGTGTGTGCCAGTGACTCCGAATAGCATTCCTGTTTGCAAAAGAGACAAGCCAAGCTGGATTGGATCTATGGGTCATAAACTGCAGTTGGCAGAGTTGCCTGGGCAGGTTGGAAGACTTGAGGAATGATTAAGAAATGAATC
>NW_011388363.1:0-671 GCF_000754665.1 Bison bison bison
AAAAGAATCATTTCTGCTCCAAGGCACTGCAGATGAGTGACCATTTTCCGCCAGTTCACTGCCTGGCCCGGAGAACAAAAAAGCAGGTACCTTGCATAATAACCACAGTAACTAATTTCACTGCAGTGATACACTAACAGACCTCTCTGATGAGTTAAGGATTCTCTGTGCTCACCTGGTCCTCAGTGAAGCCAACTCTGTCCATGGAGGAAAGACTTTTGACACCAAGATTTCTCTAAGAGTTTTAAACCAGTGAAGGGACTTCAAAACTAGAAATACAGCACATAAATGGACAAGTTCCATGCACGTTTCACTTCTGGGAAAATGACTATCTAATGACAACAGAGAAACACAACACCACCACCAACAAACACATGATAGTAACAATCAGGTGGGCAGTAAACAGTGTTTAACACAGTCTCTGGCTATGCATTCTCCAGCATTCCTTTAATGGGAATGTAAACTAAGAACAATATGCTTTCCTGTTCTGGGCAGATGTGGCATCTCAGGTTAATACATCTTAAACCAGAGACAAGATTGAACTGTTCTAAGTTAGAATCCATTGGCTATCTGAGATCCTCCTATTAGCTGACCAGGTTTGACCATAATCATTCAGTGACAGGCCAGCTCATGGTTGAAGGCTCTTAAGAAATGGCTCCCATCTCTAGGAG
>NW_011388364.1:0-600 GCF_000754665.1 Bison bison bison
AACAACATAGTTTGTAATTATAAAAATAATTGTGGGATCACAAATTCAAGACTATGACCTCAGTAAAGACGAATAAAGAGGAGGAAATGGGAGAAGTTAAATATGAGAAACAATTCTGAGTTCTTGTATGATGGGAGAAAAATCTCTGTCTTGATAGGAATAACCTTGCATCTTGCTGAGAATGACATTATAAAACTATGCAAGTATTCTACTATATTGGGTGAAAACACTAATTTCTTTTCAATTTTGTTACTAAATACATTTATTTTCAATAAGATACTTCAACTTGGAATTAATATCTTGCTTTCTTTTTCTAGCTTTTTGCAGAAGTGAACCAAAATAATACAGAGGGGAATGGCTGAGTTTCAGTACCAAATGATATTTTACCAGTTGAGGTGAAAAAGTACTGGTACGTTGATCCCTTTTGCTCAAAAGTGAAAATAAACAAATTGGTTACTTCAACAGAGGACTAGCATTGACCGTGAGTAAAGACATCATGTGATGGACTGTATGTATTTCAGTAAAATGTATTTCCCATGTATGCAACCCACTGTGATTCTACCTCTGCTCAGACCATATCGTGTTCTGAGAACCAAAGAT
>NW_011388365.1:0-782 GCF_000754665.1 Bison bison bison
TCTGCATGGAAAGCTATTGCACATTCAGATTCTTCTCCCTAATCTGCACAGTCACTCCCTATCTTCTAATGGGCAAAAGATAGAGAACTAGTTGGAGTGTTTGAGGAGCAACTGAGACTGGAAAGATCCAGTGGTGTGCTGGAGGCAGTTTGTACCAGGGAGAGCTGGTTATTAGAGCTGTTGTCATTTTGTAAGCTGGTTTAAATAAGTGGTAGCTTGAATTAACCACAGTGAGTTGTTTTTTTTAACTTTAATGAGATTCGCAAATGCTACAAATAAGGCTTTGTTGAGACCTAGTTTATTATTTTAAAAATAGTTTGGAAAGTCTATATACTGAATTCTGAAGCCTCCAAGCAGTCTCCCCATTTGGAGGACAGTTAAGTGCCTTGTAACATCCAGGCAGCAGAATGGAAGATTCTGTGGCGACTAACCTGCAATTAAAGTCTCCTGATGAAACAGTTCAGCCAGGTCAATGCATAGTGAAGCCACCACTGTAGTGAAAAAACTTTGTAGTTGACAAAACTTTTAACTGGCTATTTAATACTTCATTCTTAAATAGGAACAAACAGTTAAGGATCACTGGGTATTTGAAAATCTCCAGTGTGAAAAACAGACAAAACAAATAGGGTAATGAACAAAAACTTGGAGAAGCTAAAAAAATATACCCAGTTAAGAGAAATATATTTGTTAATCCAAAAACAGTAATTTAGGATCTAAAAAACATTCATAGAATAAAATATAACCCTTAAATATATTAGCATACATAAAAAGTACAATGAAAA
>NW_011388366.1:0-677 GCF_000754665.1 Bison bison bison
ATTTTTAATATTTTCTTGTAAATATTTTGTAATATTGTAGTGAAATGGATCACAATGTCATTTCCTAATACAAAGCGATATATGTAGGAAGAAAATGTACAATTCTTTGATTAAAATTCCCACTGATCTAAACTTCGAGTGTTCCATGGAATAAATAAATAAATATTCTACACCAAAAAAAAAAAAGAAGCAACAGTTAGAACCAGACATGGAACATCAAACTGGTTCCAAATTGGAAAAGAGTACGTCAAGGCTGTATATTGTCACCTTGTTTATTTAACTTATACGCAGAGTGCATCATGTGAAATGCCGGACTAGATGAAGCACAAGCTGAAATCAAGATTTCTGGTAGAAATATCAATAATCTTAGATATGCAGATGACCACCACAATAATGGCAGAAATTGAAGAGGAGCTGAAGAGCCTCTTGATGAAAGTGAAAGAGGAGAGTGAAAAAGTTGGCTTGAAACTCAACATTCAGAAAACTAAGATCATGGCATCTGGTCCCATCACTTCATGGCAAATAGGTGGGGAAACGATGAAAACAGTGACAGACTTTATTTTCTTGGGCTCCAAAATCACTGCAGATGGTGACTGCAGCCATGAAATTAAAAGACCCTTGCTCCTTAGAAGAAAAGCTATGACCAACCTAGATAGCATATTAAAAAGCAGAGACAT
>NW_011388367.1:0-751 GCF_000754665.1 Bison bison bison
AGGAGCTGTGTGTCCTCAGTCCTCAGTAGACTTGGGGTCCTCAGTGTCCACCCTCAGGGAGGAGATGCTGAGGTTCACGAGTTCCTGCAGACACTCAGTTGTGCACAGGAAAATGCAGCCCACTGGGCAAGTCAGCCATGCTGGGAAGACGAGCATCTCAGCAGAAATGTCTACTTTGTCCACAAAATTAATACTGTGTTTGATTACTATGAACAAACCACCTCTAGAGTGATTCTTGAGGCTATTTAAGCTGTTCAAGATGAAAAACAGTCAAGAAAGTAAAGGGAAATATAAATGCTTTAGTAATTCTGATAGACATTAAATTCTACTCAACTCCAATTGAATTCAATGTGATTATTACATGTATATTTTTCTCTGATGTTTGCATATGGAGTAAGTAAACATCAACTAATTAGAAAAGAAATAAAAAAATAAGAGTTTGTGTTTAACAAATGGCTGCTACCTGAATGTGTGGTGGGCATCTAATGAGTAAAGGTAAACACGTTCTTGGGATTAAAGTCTCTTCCCCAAATCTGCCATTTTTCCTGAAAGCATCTTTTTTCCTGACCAGCCCTCCTTCATCATATCATTCCTCAACAGTCTTACTGGTCTGGGCAGGGCGACCCCAGGAGGGGCTGAGTTCTCTGAGGGCACAGTCAGCACCCCCTCACAGGGGGAGCCTCATAGACAGGACCTCTATTCACTGCTTTCTGCTTTTTATACAGAGGTCCCTCCTGTATGCAAATACCCA
>NW_011388368.1:0-754 GCF_000754665.1 Bison bison bison
ACAGTAGGCACTTCTCCTGACCCCTGAGGGCTCCCCAGTTTGGCTTGCATCCTTCTTCCCACTCCCTCTCACACCTCCAGTACCCACGTGAGCAGAGAGGTCCCTGAAGGGCATAGGACCAGGCTTGGCACCTGTGTAAGCTCCCTGGGGCCAAGTTGACAGGAGGGAATGCCAAACCATTCCCCGTCCCCATCCTCCAACCTTTGAAGGTCCTTTCTACTCCCTGTTAACCTCCTGGAGGCAAGCATAAATTTCCAGGTGCTCCCAGTCACCCCTCAGCCACACCAGTCCTGTCTGGCCTCCACTTTTCCTCCCCTCTTTGCTCCCATTCACATCCTACCTGATTGCTTAGTGGTTCCACCCATCTGTCTGATTTTCAGAGGCCCCCCACCAGCATCTAGTGAGTATCCTAATTGTAGGGTAACAGAAACTCCATGTCTTCCCTCTCAGTCATCTTGGCCTTGCCCCTAATTTTTTTTTTTAACTTTTTCAGCGAGCTCCTGCTGTAAACTTTCTCTTCCCCTGTTGTTCAAAAATCCCTGATTCTTAGCAGAGAGAATTCAGAAAAATAGTATACTATGTCTTGATCAATTGGGGGAATATGTGTAGTCCATCTCCTGATCATTTTGTAGTAACTAAGAGGTTCAGAGTTTGTGTTGTAAATTGTGACTTCAGTAGACTGGACCAGAAGTGGGCCCCTAACTTCGCTATTGTAATGTGGCATGAGATAATAAACCAGATATAGTGCACTGCA
>NW_011388369.1:0-751 GCF_000754665.1 Bison bison bison
GAACGACGTCACTTTCACTTTTCCCTTTCATGCATTGGAGAAGGAAATGGCAACCCACTCCAGTGTTCTTGCCTGGAGAATCCCAGGGACGGGGGAGCCTGGTGGGCTGACGTCTATGGGGTCACACAGAGTCAGACACGACTGAAGTGACTTAGCAGCAGCATGGCTATCTTGAAGTTTGGGAGAAATGTGGTATTAGACTGAAAACAAAAAATATGATGCAGTTGTCTTTTCCACTTTAAAATGAAGTACTAAGTTGGATAATTTAAATAGTTAGCATTTGGAGGATTATTTATTTCCCCTAGGATTTTCTGAATTCTCAGTTATTATTACCACCACAAAAGATTAAGATAGTGAGCTCCAGAGTCTTGATCAGAATGGAATATTAAGATGATTTTCATAGAATTAGGGTTCATAACTATGGATTTGGCTTCTTTGAATACTTGGGCTTGTCACTCTCCATAAGTATGCATGACAGGAGCCACACTGCTTCCTTTGCAGAATGCTAGTACTTATCTCTTACACTGGGCTTGGAATCATCAAGTTTTAAAATAAATAAATAGAACAAATATTGTTTCTGGTATTTTACAATTGTGTTTCCCCAGAGCAATGTACTTGAATGTTGACTTGTGGGCCTCAGAGTTTGTGAATTAGATGTGTGATCTAATGAAGTATGTAAGCTCAGTCCCATGAAGCACTGCTACCATCAGGGAGAAAGGGGACCAGCCCAGCCTACTAATTTCAGAGCATC
>NW_011388370.1:0-572 GCF_000754665.1 Bison bison bison
CTCCTCCAGGCTGGCCACCTGCCCTCTGGAACATTAGACTTTGTAGTAGATTGACTTGTCTTTATGTCCTTAAAGCTTTCAGAACAGACAATCACTTGCTTTCCAGAAAGGAAACAGGTACAGTCATCCCTCAGAGCTATTGTGGGTTCAGTTTCAGAATTCCAGAATATAATGAACATCACAGTAAAGTGAGTCACATGAATTTTCTGGTTTCCCAGGGCACATAGAAGCTTTGTTTACATTATTGTGTACCCAAGCATGTGTGCAATAGCATATTGCACAATAAAGAAGAAACAATGAAAAAAACAATGTACATAACTTAACTTAAAAATAAAGTATTTCTAAAAAATATTAACTATCATCAGAGACTTCAGTAAGTCATAGTAGCAATATCAAAGATCATTGATGTTACAAATCACCAGAGCAACTTCAATGATAGTGAAAATGTTTGATATATTGTAAGAAATTACCAAAAGGTGACATAGAGACACAAAATGAGCAAATGCTGTTGGAAAAATGCACCCACAGACATGCTTAATGTAGGTTTTTTGACAAACTCTCAATTTGTAAAA
>NW_011388371.1:0-556 GCF_000754665.1 Bison bison bison
ATTTATGGGGTCGCACAGAGTCAGACATGACTGAAGCGACTTAGCAGCAGCAGCAGCAAGGGAGGAAGGTCAGTATACATGTGATTTTGGTAAAGGGGGAGGAAGTGCAATCAAGCACATATTTTCTGTGAAAGTTTCTGCTGGTCTCATGAAGGTTCTGCTAGTCATGAGAAGCAATTGTTACCACAAAGAAGGATTTTAGTACTTTTCTAGATATAAGGAGATACAGGAATTGGGCTTATAAAATCAACTCCTGTGCAAATCTAACTATCTGAGGACATGTCCTGCCAGTTTCCTGGAGCACAGAGCACCTCATTTCTATTCTCCACCTTGAACTCCTTCAGTAGGTGTTGGAGATCAGCAGCTTCAGCAGGATGTTAATCCTTGTAGAGGTAGATGGCAAGCGTCCATGACAAGTACCAATTTGTGGCTGACACCTGCTTTTACCTGTAAGGACCATGTAGGTTCCATGTTGGTCCCTCTTTCCCTGCTGCTAAATTTTAGATGTATTCCTTATAGCTAACCCTATCTTTATCCAGACCATTAAAAAAAAAAA
>NW_011388372.1:0-865 GCF_000754665.1 Bison bison bison
CTGGAGGCCCGGAAGCCGGAAGAGCGCCCGTGCCCCGCGTGCTCTGTGATGCGGCGCAGCCTTGTTGCTTGTATTCCTCCTCTTCTGCTTATCACGTGTCTCGTTATGCTGCCTTGCCTCGAAGCCAAGAAAAATCCTTCTGTAAAAGATAGAAAACAGGCGGGAACCTAACCACCACAGCAAGAAACCCCCATACTTCACAAAACCGAGGTGTTAGATACCAAACACAAAATACGCATATAAGGAAGTGAAAGTGGACCTGAAAACATGAACACACAATTCCATCAAAAATGACCAGTGAGATTTAAAACTCAAACTCCTGGAAATGCAAAATATCCTTGTTGAAATGTAAAATTCAGTAACTGTTAAGATAACAGATTAAACATAGCTGAAGGAAAGAGTTAGCAACCTGGAAGAGAGAACTGAAGCAGTTGCCCTAACAGCACAAAAAAAGTGTGAATGAGAGACTGTGACATGGATGACAGAATTGAAATACTTCCTTCAGATTCCAGGAGGAAAGAGGAGAAGCAATATTTGAAGAGAAAATAACTGAGAATTTTTACAGTCGTTGTAACAGCAGGACTCTTCAGATTCAGGAATCACAGTGACTCCCGTGCAAATCTACACAGAGTCACCTCTTGGTGAACAGACTTAGTAGCAGCATAACCTGAGGGAGAGGAGGAAACCTTTCGAAGGACTGAGGAAGATGCCCACTTTCAATTAGGTGCCCAGCTAAGTATTACTCAGAAGCCATCAATGCAAAGAAATAGAGGAAAACAACAGAACGGGAAAGACTAGGGATCTCTTCAAGAAAATCAGAGATACCAAAGGAACATTTCATGCAAAGATGGGCTCGATAAAGGAC
>NW_011388373.1:0-695 GCF_000754665.1 Bison bison bison
CTCGGCCACTTACAGCTCTGCAACCTGGGGCCAGGCTCCTAACTGCCCCCAACGCGGACAATAAGACCTACGTTGAAGAGTTTCTGAACCTGCTGCACGCTGTTGGCCTCTAGCGCACGTTGACCACATGGTGAACGGCACCTTTCCTGGCAGTGCCCACTTGGACTGAAATGGCAATGGGCCAGTTGGTCTCCACTTGCTTTTTTCCTGCTCTTCTTTCTCCTTTTCCTCCTTTCTTTCCCTGGCTGGTAGCCTGGCCCTGAAACCTTGTCCAGGGGCTTTGCAGGCCCTTCCCAAGGGGGAGGGAAGAAAAGAAGAAAGCGCTGATATTGGGAGGAACCACAGGACTCCTGTCCTGCAGCAGAATCAGCCCAGAGAGGCTGGGCCCCGCTGCTCGTCGCAGACACACAGACACACACATACACAGAGAGACACACACACACACAGAGAGACACACACACACACACACACAGAGACATGCATGCACACATACACTGACATGCGCACATAGACACACACACAAACACGCACAGACACATGTACACACAGACACACTCATGAGGAGGCAGGAGGTAGTTGGCCATTCCTCTTACCCAGACTCCTGCTTGTACATCGTGCCCAGACACAGAAGGGCCAGCACAGCTGCCCTTGCTGCCCAGCAGCTGTGGGCAGAATGCCTGCAGGCCAAAGGGTGT
>NW_011388374.1:0-517 GCF_000754665.1 Bison bison bison
GCCAAAGATTAGTAGGGGTACTGAGTAAGTCAGATTCACAGTCCCCAATGCCCATCTAGTAATCTGGGTGCAGGGTTTTTGAAGGAAGAAGTTTATCTGCTTTTCTTTGCTTTTATCCTTCCAGTTTTATTGAGATACAAATGACAAGCAGCACTGTATAAGTTTAATGTACAGTGTAATAATTTGACTTATATACATCAAGAAATGATTATCATAAGTTTAGTGAACATCCATCATTTCATGTAGATGTAACATTAAAAAATAGAAAAAAAATTCCTTGTGATGTGAGCTCTTAGAATTTACTCTGTTAACAACTTTCATACAATGAATATTTTATCATGTTGTTTATTACATCCTTAGTACTTATTTATCTTATAACTGGAAGTTTGTACATTTTGACTACCTTCATCCAATTCTCCCTCCCTCTCTTTTTTTTTAAATTTTATTTTATTTTTAAACTTTACAATATTGTATTAGTTTTGCCAAATATCAAAATGAATCTGCCACAGGTATACCC
>NW_011388375.1:0-884 GCF_000754665.1 Bison bison bison
ATAGTGGCGGCAATCTAGATATCCGTCTCTATGACACTAGTTAAATGTGTTATGCATCTATATAGTGGAATAGTCAGCAAATAATTTAAGTCCTACATATACAGAATGATCGGCACATTCATGAAGCAATAAAACCAAGGTGCAGAATAATACACAGAATATGTTACCCTGATGTCTGTCAGGTTCATGATGTATTTTTCTCAATGAATGGAATCTCAGAGGAAAGATACATAACCAATTAATGGTCATCTTTGGAATGAAGGGTGTTTTGTGGACAGGAGAATAAGGGTGAAACACGTTACGTCCCATTTTACTAGGTATTTGTACCGTCTAGTCAAAATCAGTGATTAAGATGTAAGTACGTGGAAAACTGTCCAAATAGAAGACCATGGAAACACACACACTTGTAAACCCTAGTGGCCCGGACAGCCCTCTCCTAGATGGTGAGTAAATGGGGTAGTGAATAGAAACGTGTGCTCACTTCTGTGATGAGCTGGAGACCGTGCTGACGGTGACTGTTGGAAAGGAAGGCCAAGTCCTGTTTTAGTTGGGTAATGAGTTACAGTGATTATGACTGTAACATTGAGATTTCTCTTGACTTTTTTCACTCTTCTAATCAAATGGAAGGTGTGTTTATTTCCTGGAGTTTCCGCAGTGAAGTACCACAGAAACTTGTTCTCTCGCCATTGTGGAGGCTGGAGGTCAAAAATGAAGGTGTCAGCTGGGCCCTGTTTCTCTTGAAACCTGTCGGAGAACCCTTCCTTGCCTTGCCCTAACCTCTGGTGGGTTGCTGGCAATCTTTGGTGTTCCCCAGGCTTGCAGTTGCATAATTTAGCCTCTGATGTCAGCGTGTGGTTTTTCTGTTAGTATGTCTTGTTTTCTTC
>NW_011388376.1:0-924 GCF_000754665.1 Bison bison bison
GCCTGTTTTAGATTCCTCATTTAAGTGGTATCATGTATTTGTCATTCTGTGTCTGGCTTATTTCACTTAACATAATATGATCTAGGCCATCTCTATTATTGCAAATGACAAAGTTTCCTTCTTTTTAAGGCTGAATAATACTCCATTATGGGCTTCCCAGGTAGCTCAGTGGTAAATAATCCCCCTGCCAATGCAGGACACACAGGAGACTCAGGTTCGATCCCTGGATTGGGAAGATCCCCTGGAGGAGGAAATGGCAACCCACTTGTAGGAGGTAACCCATTGGAGAAGGAAATGGCATCCTCCCCTGGAGCAGGAAACAGCAACCCCCTCTAGTATTCTTGCCTGGAGAATCCCATGGACAGAGGAGCTTCGATTCCATGGGGTCGGAAAAGAGTTGGACACAACTGAGCGACTGAGGACACACACTCTAACTACACAACACTCCATGATATGTATGCACCATATATTTATCCATTGATTCATCAAAGGACATTTAGGCTGCTTCCCTGTCTTGATTATTGTGAATAATGCTGCAACAAATATGGGAATACTGATATCTCTTGGAGAGTGTAATTTTAACTCCTTTGGATAGATACCCAGAAGTGGGTTTGATGAATCATATGGTAATTCAATTTTTAATTTTTTGAGGAACCTCAATACTGTTTTCAACAGTGGCTTCACCCATTGACATTCTCACTCTCTAACAGTATAAAAGAGTTTTCTAAATGCTTTCACTTACTCTCTACTGGAGAGAGAGCAAGACAATCAACTTTTCAAATTAGTGTGTGGTAAAAACACAACATCAGATCTACTCACTTAAATATTTAGGCACACAATACAGTAATGTTAAATATAGGCATAATGTTGCACAGCAGATCTTTGGAATTTATTCATCTTGCATAACTGAAACTTTATACCAGT
>NW_011388377.1:0-792 GCF_000754665.1 Bison bison bison
CAACTAGGCTGTTTATTATGCCTTTGTTAGAGAAATCTTTGTTACATTCCTTTGTCAGAGAACCCTCAGATGTCTTGTTGTCATTTTATTTTAGCAATTTAAAAATATACTTATTCCAATCATACAACAATGTGCTTTCTAATGTATTTCTGACCTCTCCCTTTTGTCTTCACTTCAAGGCCTGCTGATAAAGTTTTAAACAGTGGCATATAACCCTAAGGTCAAAGAAGATCCACCACTGGTTTTCATAGCCCCACAGAAGTAACATTTAGAAAAGACTTAATAAAAATAATTTAAATAAGTGATTTGCTAGTTGTATAGGAACTCTCCAAAACACTGCATTTTTTGTATTTTTTTCTCCCAATATTCCTAGTCAAGTATTTTAGAAGTGAAAAGACTAAAGTTCAATGAGTATATATAATTTCCCCAAATTTAAACAGGTTAATAGGTGCATCATCAGGATTTGAACTCAAGAGTTCTGGAGGGAGTTGGGTTTTCCTACCCTCTCCTTAGGGGTTATCTTCAGGCCTCCTGTGTTTGAATGACTTCTCTTCCTTAGTCTCAATCAGTGTTCAGCAGAGATGAAAATCAGCTGGCTATAATCTTGAATATGGCTTTGTAGTCCAGAGGATTAATAGTATGTATTCACACAGTCAAAGCAGAAACCTTATGTATATTATATCTAATGTCCAAATTCATCCTACCTTGTGCTACAGGGATGGTCTAGTCAGGTGTCAATCAAGTGTTCCTTGTTGGAATTTGGATATTCAAGAAGCTGATTTAAAATAGCAC
>NW_011388378.1:0-828 GCF_000754665.1 Bison bison bison
GACCAGGAGACAGGTGCTGGGGCCCAGGTGAGCTGTGTTTGACACCTTTTGTCTCTTTAAGTTTCCATTTCACCTTGCACTCCCACTCTCCCTAAAAATCTTTTTTCTGGAGATGTTAGAAAAATTATGTGGTCCACTGAGTTTCTCTTGGGTTGTCCCCTTGTTCTGTCCACTGACATCATGACATGGCTCTTTACCCACCCTGATCCTTCTCTGGGAGGCCTGACCTCTCACTGCCTTGCTCTCTCCCTGATTTGATAACCATGGTCCTGCTCTGCCCCAGTGACAACTGGCCTGGATCAGAGAACATGCAGAGACCCCAGATAGTAAGGGAAACAGGGCAAGGGAAAAGCCTAAGACTTCTTCCACAAGGGAGACTAGAGTGAAAGCCCACAAGACACCAGCAACTGGGGAAGAAAAATCAAGGGTGAAGCACAAGAGCCTGACTCAGCAGATGGGACAGAGGCAGGCAAGACAGAGATATCAAGAACAAAAGAGAACTGGAAATGGGATGATACAAAGGAAGAAGAAATTAATGAGCCTCTTCCGAGGTCCCAGTAAGTCTCTGGGTGCTCCGAGCTAAAAAGAGGCTGGGCAGGCACGCCAGTGTCAGGAAGGCAACAAGGAGCTTCTCCACAGAGAGTAAGGAGAAACCTGCATCCCAGCAGAGGATGAACCCCTATAGGCTTCATACTGGGAGGATACCTGCACACATCTTCTGTGTGGGAAAAACTGCTCTCACTGATCTCAGAGTTGTCTCTCTCACCACCACCCAGTTCCCAAACTGGAAAAGGCTTCTAAATGTCATGAATGTGGGAAAAGCTTTAG
>NW_011388379.1:0-518 GCF_000754665.1 Bison bison bison
GTGAATATAATGGTCCTCTGAATTAAATTCACCCCTTCTGGTCCTTTTTTGTTCACAGATTCATAAAATGTCGATGTTCACTCTTGCCATCTCCTTTTTGACCACTTCCAATCTACCTTGGTTTATGGAGCTAAATGCAATACTTAGGGTCAGTCTCAAAAATGACAGAATGATCTCTGTTCATTTCCAAGGAAAACCATTCCATTTCACAGTAATCCAAGTTTATGCCCCAAACAGTAATGCTGAAGAAGATGAAGTTGAACGGTTCAATGATGACCTACAAGACCTTCTAGAACTAACACCAAAAAAAGATGTCCCTTTCATTATAGGGCACTGGAATGCAAAAGTAGGGTGTCAAGAGATACCTGGAGTAACAGGCAAATTTGGCCTTGGAGTACAAAATGAAGCAGGTCAAAGGCTAACAGAGTTTTGCAAACAGAATGCACTGGTCATAGCAAACACCCTCTTCCAACAACACAAGAGATGACTCTACACATGGACATCACCAGATGGTCAAT
>NW_011388380.1:0-770 GCF_000754665.1 Bison bison bison
AGTAGCATCATGGGCTACAATCCGTGGGGTTGCATGGAGTCAAACACAACTGAAGTGACTTAGCAGTCGTGCAAATCAGCTCCAGGTAACAGTGTTTTCTGGAACGTGAGGTTTGCTCCTTGAACCACCATACTGTTCTTTTTCTATGGGCTTCCCTGGTGGCTAAGAAGGTAAAGAATCTGCCTGCAGTGCAGGAGACCTGGGTTCAATCCTTGGGTCAGGAAGATCCCCTGGAGAAGGGAATGGCTACCCACTCTAGTATTCTTGCCTGGAGAATTCTATGGACAGAAGAGCCTGGTGGACTATAGTCCATGGGATTTAAGAGTTGGACATGACTGAAGTGACTTATCAAGCAAGCCTGATAAGCCTCATGTCTTTCCAAGTCAGAAACTAGGTCTACAAATATTACCTCCTGAGTAAGAGGAAGGAAGGGAGAGAGAAGAGCTGCAGTAGAATGGTTCAGAGGCATAGATCGAGAGTTTTTGTGTTCTGGGAGAGAAGGTGAAAGTTGCCCTGATCTGATCACACAAGGAAGAGAAGGACAAGCCACAGGATGAGAAATGGTGAAGCCCAGAAGTGGAGAGAGAACTCTGGAACAGACCCATTGTCCACAGCCGCACCAGGGAGTTACAAGGAATCCATTCATCCATTCATTCGACAGATAGTGACTGAGAGCCTAAGATACACCAGCTACTGTTCTAGGCACTTAGCATGTCTCTATGAACCAAACAGAAAACAATCTCTGCCCCCATAGAGCTTCCATCCCAGCA
>NW_011388381.1:0-688 GCF_000754665.1 Bison bison bison
CAGAAGTTTAGAGGGACATTCATTTGTCTTCATGTAGTTGGGGGTCAGGGTGAGCTATGCAAAAAGTGATCCTTCTGTTGAGGGTGATGGGGGAAAATTCTTAGCACCAGGTCTGCTGCATTCCTTTGGAACTAAATTTAGACTATTGGTTATCCTACCAACCTCATACACACTGTGTAGAAACTTCATCCTCAGTCCTTTTCTCCCATTCCACCCCTTGGCCTAATTCTAATCCAAGGTTGATCATCACTTAATGTGGCCAGCTTTCCATCAAGGAGACCACCCTTTCTCTTTTCGTCTGGGCATTCCAACCCAGGTCAGTCTAGTCAGTCAGTGTACAAGAGGCTTCTGCCACCTCGCTTATAGAGAGCATGCCCACTTAGGTCTTTCCTTCAGATCTGGGCCAACATGATTTAGTTCAGTTCAGTTCAATTCAGTCACTCAGTTGTGTCTGACCCTTTGCGACCCCATGGACTGCAACACGCTAGGCTTCCCTGTCCATCACCAACTGCCAGAGTTTACTCAAATTCATGTCCATTAAATCGGTGATGCTATCCAACCATCTCATCCTCTGTCATCCCCTTCTCCTCCCTCCCTCAGTCTTTCCCAGCATCAGAGTCAGTTCTTCACATCAGGTGGCCAAAGTATTGGAGTTTCAGCTTCAGCATCAGTGCTTCCAATGAATATT
>NW_011388382.1:0-629 GCF_000754665.1 Bison bison bison
AAATTCTTGAGCAAAGCAGGCATTGGGTGAAATTTCCATGGCATTGAACAAGAAGATTCTCAGCATGGTGGGGAGAGAGGAGAAGGACAGGCCCAGGTCAGAGATAGCCAACATGGCAAGAAAATAATACATGGGTTCATGAAGTGAGGGCTCTGTCTTTATGATAAAGAGAATGGTACTGTTGCCCATGATGGCAACCAGATATAGGAGGCAAATGGGAATGGAGATCCACTCGTGGGCATGTTCCAATCCTGGAATTCCAATCAGAAGGAAAAGTTGGACCTCAGAGTTATTGAAAACAGCCATGAGAAGTGGGAATATGAACTCTTTAGCCAGATCTGAAATCACATAAACAAAAAGCGGTAACACTTTTGGATAAAGCTCAGTGTGGGACAGGAGTGGGGAGGAGCAGAGGGAGATGAGCAGTTTTTATTACACTATATGCAGAAGCATATATTTGACAAAATATTAATAAAAAGAAACTGCCAACATTTGTCAAAAAGCCTTAAACATGTTCATGTCCTCTAACATAGGAATTTTACTTACAGTAATTTATCCTAAGGAGGTGGTTTTCCAACATTTCTAGCCAAATATGAAACTCATGTCAAAGCAGAGCTGCTTTGATTGAG
>NW_011388383.1:0-761 GCF_000754665.1 Bison bison bison
GTTTCTCATGATGTACTCTGCATATAAATTAAATAAGCAAGGTGGCAGTATACAGCCTTGATGCACTCCTTTTCCTATTTGGAACCAGTCTGTTGTTCCATTCCAGTTCTAATTGTTGCTTCCTGACCTGTTGGACTGCCTAATATATTTTTAAACAACAATTTTCTGAGTGGCAAAATTTCTTGAAATTTATGGAATTAATTATGGCAATTAGATTTTCTAATCCATGGTGTAAGTTGACCAAGTTAATATTTAAGCTTCCCCTAATGAACAGAAAAGCCAAAGGAAAGTATTAATTAATATGTAAACATCAATTTACACTATTACTGCTGGATACTGCCTATATATATTATATTATATATATACAATATATATTTGATATATAAATATATATATATATATATTTGATACTAAATTTTTAAAAAGCATAAACTTAGTTTTAGCAAAGCAATGTCACAGTAGCAAAAATTAAGTCAAAGTAGTGAATCTATTTAGTAGGAACTAATTATTTTTTAACAAGTTTACTGAGTACTCTCTCCATCCTTGCAAGGGTGAGGTAGAATAATCACAAATAAAATAATTAGAGAAGGCTTGTAATAAGTGGTGAAGGGTGGTTGACATTCAAATAAAAGTAGGTAGTGAAAAAGTGATAAAAAAATTTAATATAGGAAAACTATAGTCCTTAAAAAATCATGTTTAGAGCTATCACACAGAACCTCCTACAGTTAGTTAAGGAAATCACTGAGGACACAAAAACAGAC
>NW_011388384.1:0-701 GCF_000754665.1 Bison bison bison
AAGAGAAGCCAGCAACGGGGGAAAAATACTGGCACATCTTTATCTTAAGAGGGACACATATCCAGAATATCTTAAAAACCTACAAACTTCATAAAAAATGAAACCTTAATAAACTCAGGAATGAACAAATGACTTGCAGAGACACTTCACAAAGAGAATTGACAAGTGGCAGCCGCCCCTCTGTATTCATTCAGGAAATGGAAATCTCACCTGTAGCTGCATTCCACCACACACTTATCATACCATGTCAACTGAACACAGCTGGGCACACTGAACGCTGGCAAGGACACAGCAACGGCGATCCTCGTCTCCCGCTGGCAGGAATCAAGACTCAGGACGCACTGAGACCCAGCAGTTCCACCCCTAAGTGACGACCCAGCAGACGAGCAGCTTAGTTCCTTAGAAAACCTGTCTATGAGCATGTACCCATCAACACTGCAAAGGATAAGAGTGGGACATACCCTGAAGACACTATGCGGGGCCAATGGGAATACAAAAATATAGGTATTTACTCAAACGAACACGCTGAGGGAAATAAGCCAGAAACACACACACAGATTCAATGTTTGAAAAATTCTAAATAATACCAATTAACGTATTGTGCCAGAAAACTGAGGAGTGGGATCCCAAGTCTGGGCTGGGGGAGGTGGTTGAAAAGGGCAGGAGTAGGTATCATAAGGGAGCCCAAGGATAGTTTCGAA
>NW_011388385.1:0-752 GCF_000754665.1 Bison bison bison
GTTGAGAACAGGAAGGAAGAAAAAACTGTTGAGGGGAGGCAAATTCCTCAGGCTTCCCAAGAAAGATGTAGCACGTGTAAGCTGTTTTCAGGACTTGATTAATATCGTTAAGCAACTTAATGCCCCAGAAACTTCCAGTTAGACTAGGCAAAAACAAAATCTAAACATCATAAAGTAATTCATGATACTGAGAGAAAGTATGCCTCTATCAACCTGTATGATAGGAGATACAAAATCATCTTATGAGCTTACAGATGACGAAAATAAATGGAAATCAGGTATTGCAGAGGCAGTTGTTGAGGAAATCAAAAAGAAAGCTTGAGGAAACGTCTGACGGTCAAAGGCACCCTGAAAGAATTCTTTATCTTGGCATGAAAGTTTTGAAGAATGAAGAATTCTCAGAAATATGATTCAGAAAGTTCATGAGCCTATTTTAGAGCACCTGAAATACTTGTCCGCAAGTTTTCAGATGCTGGAGAACCTACGAATTTCAGTTGAACTTCGCTGAATCCAGTGACTATTTCTCAAATGAGGTGTTGACTGAAACATATCTAATAAAGTCATACCTGGATGATTTTGATCCTTCTGTTCTCACAGACCACAAGTTATAGGCTGCATTGGGTGCTAAATACATTGGAAGAAGAATGTCACTCAGAATGCATTAAGGAACAGGATAGCAAAGAAAATGGAACTTCCAGAATAGGGTACAAAACAACTTTCAAGGACTCATACTTCAGCTACTTTTGTACTCT
>NW_011388386.1:0-695 GCF_000754665.1 Bison bison bison
GCAACACAGGAGAGCTTATTATCCCAACATCACAGATACAGCCTCTGATGTACAGAGGTGTAACCTGAGTTACTCAAGGCCAGGCACCCCACGTAAAAAGGGACAGAGCCAGACTTCAGCATAAACACTAGGAAGAGTCCATGGAGCAGAACTAAGCCACACTAAGCTTCGGTTGTCACTGGCCAATGACCTGACCTGAAGTTGACCAGGAAACAGAGATTGTGATAGGACCATTCTCATGGGGGGGGTGGTGTGTGTGTGTGTGTGTGTGTGTGCGCGTGTGTGTGACTAAGGCTCTTCCCCTGCTGCTACAGCCAGAACACTTATACTCTTTGGCTACCTGAATACCTTCTAAAATATACGACTCAATTCAGATGTCTACGAGTTCAGTGTTTATCCCCTCAACGTTTAAAGACATAACCATGTGAGTTCATTGTACCTGCCGGAATTAGCAGATTGTCCACAATCTGGGAACTCTGGTCAAAAGCAGCGGGAAGACTCCAAAGGCACAGCATCCCTTTCTAGCAGCTCTGGTAGGAGTATCATTACAGCAAGTCCCTCATTTGCAGTCAGCCCAGATCCCTTCAATTGGTTTCCAAGAGGGTTTAAGGTTCATGGGAACTTTTGGCAGAGCTGAGCCGGTATTAATAAGCACCTTGTGCCCACAGACAACATTGTAGATCAATACAATATAT
>NW_011388387.1:0-544 GCF_000754665.1 Bison bison bison
CTATGTCTTGAATAAGAAATTGCTGACTAGATGTTTTTCCTTTCCTTTTCTTTGCAAAGTTGAGGGAGGATTAGGTGTTTTTTTTGTTTTTTCATTTTTCTAAAGCTTTCTCAACTTAGCTAAATGGACACGTGCAGTTAGATGGGCTAGTTTGGCCTTTTCTGCTTATCTATTTAACTTATCCTTTACCCACTAAATCAACTATATTTCAAAAAATGGTACCAGACTGATATCCAAATTCCTGTAATAATTTCTCAGCTGCTGGATGGTGTGTACCACATAGATGGAAGGGGAAAACATTTGTCATAAGAATCAGGTTTCCATTCTCTAAGGATAAATTCAACTTTTTAAATACACTATTTTTACAGCAATTTCAGGTTCACAGCAAAATTATGCAAAAGGTACAGAGATTACTCATGTACCCCCTGTCCCCACATATGCAGAACAAGCTCTCCTTGGGTACAAAGGAAAACAAGCCAAGCAAAATGTGCAACTGTGGTGAAACCTAGGGGGCACACATGAGGTTAGAAGGCAGAAATTCTGA
>NW_011388388.1:0-622 GCF_000754665.1 Bison bison bison
CATGAAAAGAGTGACCAGTCGCCATCTGATGGTCTTGAGGGAAGAGCCTGCCTTGGAATGGAGCCGCTCGAGGAGAGGAAGTGAGCAGAGAAGAGAAAGCAAGCTGGTCTTGAGCCGGGATCGTGCCATGCCTGAAGCTGTTGTTTCTCAGCTGTCAGATGATTGAGCCAGTAGATCCTCTGTAATGCTGAAGTCAGCTTGACTGAGTTTCCTGTGTTACCTGCAGCTCAGATTGCTGTTCAGGGGCTCTGCCCAGCCAACCCTGACAATAAACAAGAACTCAGCCACTTGGTGGGGTTACGCCACGGAACGGACTGCCTGCCATGTGCTGGAAGCTGTCTATTTTACATCCCCACGATGAGGTTCCCTTTGCGTGGGCGAGGATCTGAGACCGATAGATCACCGAGCCTTACCCAAGGCTAGGATTTGAACTTGGGTCTGTCCGACTCCACAGCCCGTGTGGGTTCTCTGCCCCTGGGCAGTCCCTCCCCGGGCACCGCCTGTGAGCTGGAGCCCAGAGCCTGGCCACAGTGGACATCTGGGGAGGCTCTCCCGTGTGGACCCGCATCCTGCCAGCCAGCCTGGCAAGTCCACGGGCACTCCTTGGACCGCGCATGTCAGG
>NW_011388389.1:0-676 GCF_000754665.1 Bison bison bison
GCTCTGGGCTCTACTTCAGTCCCAGTGTGGTTTATCCCAGACAGGTTCCTGCCTGCATGGTGGGATGGTGGCCACCACCTGCTCTGGGCTGGTGGAATCCTCACCACTAGCAGATAGATATCTTTTCCCTTATTGTTCCAGCAAAAATCTCAGGGAGGGCTCTGTCTGACACCTAGCTTGGATTATGAGTCAAGTCCCAAACCAAAAATAGCGGTCAAGGGTGCCTAGGACACAAGCTGACCATTGGAGTTAGAGGGTGAGGCACCCAGAGTAAAAAGAGGTTGGGGAGGAGTCTTCTTAAGAGGTAGGGTCAAAGATTCAGAATGACCAAGTTTCCAAAGCTGAATAGATTAGTTTAGAAAGACATCTCAGTCTCTTCTATTTAATGTCACCAAACAACATTAGATTGAGGACACACAAACACAAGTTTGTTCCATTTCATTTCATTCATATAATACAGCATTGAGGATCTACTCTGTGCCAGATACTATTCTAAACACTGGAAAATAGCAGTGGTTAAGACATACAGGGACTTCCTTGGCATTCCAGTGGTTAAGACTTTGTCTTCCAAATGTAGGCTGTGTGGGTTCAATCCCTAGTCGAGGAGCTAAGATTCCACATGCCATATGGCCAAAAACCAAAACATAAAATAGAAGCAAAAGGAGAAAACTGAAAG
>NW_011388390.1:0-695 GCF_000754665.1 Bison bison bison
ATACATTTCTCTGTTGATTGACATTTAGATTCCCTCCATGTCTGGCTACTGTAAATAGTGCTAAGGTGAAGATTGGGGTGTATATATATAGTTAAATTATAATTTTCTCCAGCTATATGCCAAGAAATGGGATTGCTGGATCATATAGTAGCTCTCAATTTTTAGTTTTTTGAGGAACCTCTGTATTCTCCATAGTGGCTATACCAATTTATATGTCAACAAATAGTGTAGAAAGATTCCCTTTTCTACACATCATCTCCATAATTCATTGTTTGTAGATTTTTTGATGATGGCCATTCTGACAAGTATGAGGTTATAATTCACTGCAGTTTTGATTTGGATTTCTCCAGTAATTAGTGATGTTGAGCATCATTTCATATGCCTCTTGGCCATGTGTATCTGTTCTTTGGAGAAATGTATATGTCTTTAGCTCATTTTTTGATTGGGGTGTTTGTTTTTTAGATATTGAAATGCATGAGCTGTTTGAAAACTTTGGAGACTAATCCCTTAGGTTGCATCCTTTGAAATAATTTTCTATCATTCTGTGGGTTGTCTTTTCATTTTTTATGGTTTCCCTTGCTGGGCAAATGCTTTTAAGTTTAATTAAATTCCATTTATTTATTTCTATTATCATTATTCTGAGACATGGGTCAAAAATATTTCTACAATGTATGCTAAAGTATGATCTGCCAATG
>NW_011388391.1:0-653 GCF_000754665.1 Bison bison bison
GGTATGTCTTGGTTATCTTTCAGCTTCAACGATAATCTTCATAATTTTTACCACTTGAGATGTACCTTGAACCCCACACCTAATGTGTAAGTTGAAAGAACTTAGCCATCTCCTCTCTGAGCTATTTAAATTCTGTTGAAAGACATTAGGTGAGAAAGGTTCATGCTAAAATAATGCAGACAAATGGTGGCTAATACAAGTGAAATGATAAATGAACATTTGAATTCTGTCTCCAGTGGAGAGCTCCATGTGTGGTGTTGAGGTCTCCTATTTGTCATAATTATAGAATAGATTTTAGGTCATTTACCTAGAAAGAGTGTCTAGAGTTTATTGTTTAAATGGAAACCTTTCTCTGCTGGGAAATCTTTCTGTAATCTTTTATTATCTGAGATAGATGGAGTGGTCATCCCTGACAAATTGAATGATGCTGTTATTAGTTGGGAAACTCTATGTCCTGGAAAGTCTCATTCTTGTTCACTGCTCTTAAATACTATGTGACTGGCTATTTTCTCTTTTGTCTCTATAAACATGAGGGGATGTATGTATGTTGGTAAACACACTATTGGGCTTAAATGTCCAGGATGCCCAGTCTTTGTCATTAGTACTAGGAGAAAACCTTCCCCATCTGGCATGTCCTCATCCTCCCAATCTAA
>NW_011388392.1:0-837 GCF_000754665.1 Bison bison bison
ACTTAGTGACTGAACAACAACAACAACGGAAAGACATGAGAACAAAAGACAACCAGTGAGAAACTTCCCTGGTAGTCCAGGGATGAAAACTTTGTCTCCCAATGCACAGGATGCTGCTTCGATCCCTGGTGGGGGAGCTGAGATCCCGTGTGCCTCACAGCCAAAATACCAGAACAAAAAACAGAAGCAATATTGTAACAAATCCAATAAGGACTTTAAAAGTGATGCATATTAAAAAAAATTATTAAAAAAGACAACAGGTGAGTCTGGACTGGATCCTAAATGAGGAAAGAAAATGTTGCCTTAAGGGATATTGACTTAGTCTGCTTGTGCAGCCATAACACAATATCAAGGCTTCCCAGGTGGCTCAGTGGTAAGAATCTGCCTGCAATGCAGAAGGCAAGTGTTCGACCCCTGGGGTGGGAAGATCCCCTGGAGAAGGGAATGGCAACCCACTCAAGTTGCCACTCAAGTGCCTGGAAAATCCCATGGACAGGGGAGCCTGGCAGACTATAGCCTATGGGGTCACAGACTCAGACACAATTGGGCACACGTGCACGCCACACAATACCAGAGACTCAGTGGCTTATAAACACAAACTTATATCTCACAGATCCGGAGGCTGGAAGTCCAAGTTCAAGGTAAGGGCTGATTCGGCACCTGATAAGGTCTTCCTGGCTCATAGTTGTTGTCTTTTCACTGGGGTTTTACATGGCAGAAGGGGCAAGGGAGCCCTCTGGGATCTCTTTATAAAGGCCCTAATCCCATTCACCAGAGAAGGCAATGGCACCCCACTCCAGTACTCTTGCCTGGAAAATCCCATGGACGGAGGAGCCT
>NW_011388393.1:0-633 GCF_000754665.1 Bison bison bison
CAGTGTTCAGTGTGTTTCCTGTAGGCTGTGCTTTGTAGCTGGGCATCTTTATGGGTATGGTATAGTATAAGAATTAGTGATGATTTAGATCAAAGGAGTATTCCACTTAATGATCAACAGAGCCGATACAAAAGTAAATGTTTATGATAAGTGAAACCACAAAGGTAACTCATGTATACGTATAAAATAATGAACCACATACTATGAAACAAACCAAAAAAAAAATAAAGACACAATGAACTATCACTTCGCCCTGGTCAGATAGCCATCATAAAACCATCCCTAAAAAAATAAATGCTGGAAAGGGAGTAGAGAAAAGGGAATCCGCCTACACTGTCGGTGGAAATGTAAACTGGTACAATCATGATGGAGAACAGTATGGAGGGCCCTTAAAAAATTAAATATAGAATTACCATATGATCCAGCAGTCTCACTTCTGGGCATATATCTAGTGAAAAATCATAATTTGAAAAGATACATGCACCCCAATGTTCATTGCAGCTCTTTTCACAATAGCTAAGACATGGAAGCAATCTAAATGTCCATTGACAGAGGAATGGATAAAGAATATATGGTGCATTATACAATAGAATATCACTCAGGCATTTATTTTTTTAGGGATGGTTTAATGAT
>NW_011388394.1:0-792 GCF_000754665.1 Bison bison bison
AAGGCAATAGAATCATCCCTGCCCTAAAGGACAGTGGTCCCTTCCTGGAGGCTAGACTTACTCAGACACATTTATTAGGGCCGGTTCTTATTACAGCAGAAGACATCATATTCTAGTAGGACCTCCAGCGGGAAGCTCAGACCTACCTGATGAACTGATGGGGGGAGGGAACCCAGAAGAAGCCTATGCTCTAAGAGGAAGCAAGATGCTCTGGGAAGAGAACTCAGGAGGAAATCAGGGGCCAGGTACGGAGGAGCTTGACTGTCTCCCCTTATTTGGGAGAGATGGAAGGGCAATGTTGAAGACCAGCCTCTAGCTCAACACTGCCCCCCAAAGAGTCCCACCAAGTCCAACAGAGAGCACAGAAGCTCCACAAAGATGTTGGAAAGCTTGTTAGACCCTGGGGACCCTCCAGCCAAAGGTTCCACAAGGGTCACCATAGTCCATCCCAGAGCATGGCACTGCGAGGGCACCAGTCCACCAGAAAAGAGCCCAGGGCACAGGTCTAGCCCAGTAGCACCAGAGGCACACCTAAGGGATGCCTCCAACAGATTCCCCCATATTTCTGGGGAGCAGTCTATTGGGAATAAGCCCTGCATGAACACACGGGTCTGAGCCAGTGCAATCTGGGTTATCACTGTTGACATGACTTAATTTGTGCTCACAGGCTGGGGGGTGCCCGGGAAATTTGGGTGACATAATTATTTCTTTAAATCAGATTATCACTCAAATGCTCCAACATACATCAGTTCTCTCACTCTGTCAGTTTATTCAGTGCTCAACAAAACGATA
>NW_011388395.1:0-807 GCF_000754665.1 Bison bison bison
ACTTTTAAGTTTAATTGGGTCCCATTTGTTTACTTTTGTTTTTATTTTTATTACTCTAGGATGCGGATCCAAAAAGATACTGCTGTGATTTATGTCAAAAAGTGTTCTGCCTATGTTTTCTTCTAAGAGTTTTATGGTAGCTGATCTCACATTTAGGTCTTTAATCCATTTTGAGTTAATTTTTGTGTATGGTGTTATAGAATGTTCTAATTTCATTCTTGTATATGCTGCTGTCCAGTTTCTCTAGCACAATTCATTGAAGAGACTGTCTTTTCTCCATTGTATATTTTTGCCTCCTTTGTCATAGATTGATTGATAAATGTGAGGGCTTTCTATCATGTTTTGCTGATCTGTATTTTTGTTTTTATGTCAGTACCAGACTATTTTGAAGATTGTCACTTTGTACTATAGCCTGAAATCAGGGAGTCTAATTGCTCCAGCCCAGATTTTCTTTGGCTTTTCAGGGTCTTTTGTGTTTACATGTAAATTAAATTTTTTAGTTCTGTGAAAAATGCCATTGATAATTTAATGGAGATTGCATTACATCTGCAGATGGCCTTTTATGGTATAGTCATTTTATCAATATTGATTCTTTCAACCCAAGAACATGGAATATCTCTCCATCTTTTTGTGCCACCTTTGATATCTTTCATCAGTATCTTATAGTTTTGAAATACAGGTCTCTTCCCTCCTGAGGTAGGTTTATTCCTAGGTATTTTATTCTTTTTGATGTGATGGTAAATGAGATTGTTTCCTTAATTTCTCTTTCTGATCTTTTGTTGTTAGTATATAGAAATGCAAAAGATT
>NW_011388396.1:0-599 GCF_000754665.1 Bison bison bison
AAAATGCAACAAAACACACAGGAAGGGTAATTGACTTTGATGGTTCACGGGGACATTTTTCACACCTTCAGATGTCAGGGGGAGCGCTGAGGTGTGGTGACTCACTGAAGCTCACAAGCTCTTTGCTCCTAGGTGTGTTCACAAAACCCTCCATCTCAGCCCACCCCAGCCCCCTCGTGCGTGCAGGAGAGAATGTGACGCTCCGCTGTCACTCACCGCTGTTGGACAAATTTATCCTGCACCAAGAAAACAGCACAGGGCATTTCCAGAGACGTGGAGAGATGCTCACTCGTGGGCATGCCCCAGCTGACTTCGTCATTGGCCCCATGACTTTGGCGAGTGCAGGCACCTACAGATGCTACGGCTCTCTCAGACACTCCCCCTATGAGTGGTCAGCTCCCAGTGATCCTGTGGACATCGTCATCACAGGTGAGTGTGGCCAGACCAGTCCCTTCTGCTCTCTGTGTCACAGATGGACTGGTGTCTAGTCCAGCATCGGTACCGGGAGAGAATGACAGGCATGCAGATACACTCACACTCGGGAGAGGGAACAAACCAGAGAGAGAGGAGGTGTGAACACGGAAGGGAAAAGAGAACAG
>NW_011388397.1:0-806 GCF_000754665.1 Bison bison bison
TGCATCCACAGATTCAACCAAACATGGATGGAAAATACTTGGGAAAAAATTCCAGTAAGTTCCAAAAAGCAGAACTTGAATTTGCCATTTACTGGCAACTATTTACATAGTATTTACATCATATCCATAACTATTTACATAGCATTTACATTGTATTAGGTATTATAAGTAACCTAGAGATGATGTAAAGTATATGGGAGGAAGTACACAGGTCATATGCAAATATTACACCATTTTATGTAAGAGATTTGAGCATTTGCAGATTTTGGTATCCATGAGGGGTCCCTGAAACAAACCCCTGCAGATACCCAGGATTGACTGTAATTTTCTTGCTAGAGTTCTTACATATTTATGGCATAGAGTGTAGCGATGTTTCATGGAGGTATATTTATCTCCAAGCTCATCAAGTTGTACACATTAAATAGGTAGAGGTTTTTGTCATTTATACCTCAATAAAGTCATTTCTAAATATTAAATGAAATCGAAAGTTCAATTATCTTCTAACATGAAATTAACTGATCCTGCAAAACATGTAAACTCCCTCCAAAATAACCTAAATAATGGAGTGCAATCTCAATCACATTCTCAATAAAATGCTTTTTTTTTCATTGTTATTGTCTTGCTTTGTGTTCTGGTGGGGGAATTGACAAACTGAAAATTCATTCTGTTTGGAAGATCAGGCTAAACTGCTCTATCAGATATGAGCTGTGAAAGGCCTTTGTAAGAAAGGCACAAGACCTAAAAGCAATAAAGAATATGAATACATAAAAATTGAATACTTCAAAATGCCAGAAAATACAAGTATA
>NW_011388398.1:0-514 GCF_000754665.1 Bison bison bison
AGAGGGTCACCTTTTTATTGGGATGTTGGCAGCTCACAGCTCTGGGCACTGCCCCTTCCCTGGGGTGGGTGGGGGAGCTCAAAACTCGCAGATCACAAGGAGTTGCTCACTGCAGGGTACGTCATTCCACTTGCCGTCAGGAGAGATATCCACACAGTTCTCTGGTTGTCCCTCATCACTGTTGTTGGGCTCCCCATTGGCCCAGTTGGAATAGACCAGTATTTTCCCAGTGGGGTAGGTGAACTTCCCCTCTGTGGAGATGTCATTCATGCTCAGGTAAGCATTCTTTTTCTGGGCTCTGACCACCTGTGTCACGGCCTCATTCTCAGCTGCAGAGCGTGGGAAGGCCAGCTGTTCCTGATGCTCTGAACCCAAATATGATATTACAGCACCTGCCATCTTGAAGATCTTCGCCACAACACTCCGGGCATCAGGGAAGAGCACCGCTAGGGGAAGAGGAGAATCAGGCTAGGGATGTGCAGCAGCTAGACCTTGTGCTTCAACTGGAGTCCCC
>NW_011388399.1:0-743 GCF_000754665.1 Bison bison bison
AGAAAAAAAAAAAAAAACCAAAGGGTATCATGAAGGTACCCATTTGCCTTCTACAAAAGTGCTTGACAAATGGTTCAAATAATCATTTTAAAAATAAAATCAAATCTTGTGAATTATTTTATCAAAATTAATGAACAAAATGAAAGCACAAAAATGGTTTCAATCACATTGCCTTCAGTAGAATATAGAGATTTCATGGTAAAATTCTTTATAAAAGACAATATTTGACTCAGGTGTTATATTACAAAGTAGAGAAAATGAAACATAGCTTATCTGTGCCATTGAATCAGATTGCTTATGACTCCACTCATTGCATCTTTCAGGTCACCACTAAGAGGGTGTTTGAAAAACTTGTCTGCACTGATTAAGCACTATTCCTCAAGGAGTTTCCTGGAACCATCCTGCACAGTGATGATGATAATGATAATTTAGCTTGCAATTGATGACTCAGAATCACTATACTAATCAGGTCTAAAACTCGTCATATTGAGATAAACTTTGTTTATAGAATTTTGCCTTTTTTATTAGTTAGGATGTACACTGTTTAAGTTAAAAGACAAAAAGATGACTGAAGTATTGTTAGCAATATTTTGTACATGGATTATTACTTTTATGTCTATTGTGCTGGGTAGTCATTTATGAACATAAATATTGAATTGAACCTTAAGTATAAGAAGTATTCCACCATGAAATATGTAAGAAATAAAAAAAAAAATTAAAGGCTAGCTCTGCATACAAATTAA
>NW_011388400.1:0-676 GCF_000754665.1 Bison bison bison
TTAAATCATCTGTTAACTTTATAAAAGTCTTAAAACACAATATTGCTTCATTAAAAAAAAAAAGAGCCATTCTGCTCCTCCTCAGTGCTTTGCACCCAGCACATACTTAATATGTCTTTATAAATGAGTTTTCTGTAAGAGCAAACAACCCATTTGTCTAAGCATTAAAAGAAAAAAAATCCTTGAATCAAATTTCATTGCTAGGGTCCTTATTTTCTCACTCCTCAGGGAATCTTTTTTTATAAATTACCTGAATTCAAAGGATCTGAATTCCAAATTTTATAAAACTTAAAGTCTACCTCATTTAATTTTTAATTTTTTTTATTTTATAGGAATGTTTTTTTATAGTTTAAATGTATATAGTTTATTATTAAAATTTTTATTAAAGTTGATTTATAATATTACATTAGTTTATGCTGTACAGCAAAGTGCTTCATTTATACATATATCTACTCTTTTTTAGATTCTTTTTTTCCATATAGGTCATTAAAGAGTACTGGGAAGAGTTCCCTGTGCTATACAATAGGTCCTTACTAGTTATCTATTTTATATATGCATGCATGCTAATCTCCTTAGTTGTGTTGGACTTTTTGTTATCCCGTAGACTGTAGCCCACCAAGCTTCTCTGTCCAACGGGATTTTCCAGGCAAGAATACTGGAGTGGGTTGCTGTGATC
>NW_011388401.1:0-746 GCF_000754665.1 Bison bison bison
GGACTCTGTGGGAGAGGGAGAGGGTGGGAAGATTTGGGAGAATGGCAATGAAACATGTAAAATACCATGTAGGAAACGAGTTGCCAGTCCAGGTTCGATGCATGACGCTGGATGCTTGGGGCTGGTGTACTGGGACGGCCCAGAGGGATGGTATGGGGAGGGAGGAGGGAGGAGGGTTCGGGATGGGGAACACATGTATACCTGTGGCGGATTCATTTTGATATTTGGCAAAACTAATACAATTATGTAAAGTTTAAAAATAAAATAAAATTAGGGAAAAAAAAAAAAAGTTTAAGCTTGAAACTGACACCTAATTATTCCTGCAACAACTTGTTAATTAAAATATAGTAATAAAACTAGACCAGATTTGCTGCAGGATCAAACCAAACAAGATGAATAGAAATAGGCATAATTTATTTGGGGACATATTTTGGAAACCAGCCAACACCCTGGGCTACTGTAATTAGTATAAAAAGTAATAAATAAAAAATAACAAAGTTGAGATCATTGCTACTATTAAGTCATTACATTTCACACTGATACATAAACAACCAGAGGGCATCCCTTATCCTGCCAGTGTGGAAGACAGGAAGTACACTTAGATGAATCATTCTACATTTGTAAATTCTAAAACTGGAGAGGTTTGGAATTCTGAAATCTAAGTTATTAGGTAGTTTGTTGGTCCTAAATTAGAACACTCTAAATGACCAACATATACAGCATATTAAAAAGCAGAGACATTACTT
>NW_011388402.1:0-663 GCF_000754665.1 Bison bison bison
GTCTATAAAGAATTGCCAATTTAATTTAAACATATTAGATATACACCAAATGGAAACTGAGCTCTTTTTATGCATTTAGTGCAGAACTGATCATTACTGAATACCTAAAAAGTCATCCACAGGAAGAAAACAGAATTAGTAGCAACAAAATCTTCACAATGCTAGATATTTTTATCTCCTTTCCTTTTTCTATTATTAGAAATGAATTCACTTATTTATACATTTCTACTTTTATTGATAGATTAATATTAATATTAAGATTATTATAAAAAGGAGTTATTCTTCTAATAAAGGAAGTTTAATAGGCAGTTCTTAAATTACCTGCATAACAGTCATACATGCCCTTGGGGTATTCAACATTTGTTTTAACACTTAGCACTTGCTAAATGAGAAAATTCTGTATGGCACTGGAGATGCAATAATGAATAAGACAGGATCACTTTTCTGGAAGGGTTTGTAACCTAACTGAGGAAGATGGGCAAATGAACAGAGAATCATAACATAGCCTGATGTGATAATGAGAAGCCACAGAGCTCTTTGGAAGCCCATGATATTCTTCAAACCCAAAATGTTAGAAAGTTCCTGTAAAACCTTCAGAAGACGTGATTCTTTCATTAATTTTTCAGGATGAAATATTGTTAATGCAGTGAAGAGACAAAATGA
>NW_011388403.1:0-665 GCF_000754665.1 Bison bison bison
ACCGTCATGAGTCACCATAGACATAAGAGCGAGAATGCAGAAACGCCTTTAAATTGGTGATTCATTTGTTTTTTAAACAATAATTTCCCTCATGTTCTGTGCATTTACATAACCACGCCATGAAACTCTTAGGAGTCAGGAAGGAGAGTCAGCGTGGGTGGTGGGGGGGCTTAAGTTCATCTTTCATCATAAGATCATAAGACCGTCTCTATCTGCTAAATGTCAGCCAAAATGCCCCAAACACATACTGCTTTCTCTGGTCATTTTTAATTTATTTATTCATTAAACCTTTCATGGTAATTTGCCATCTGAAAAAGAAAGATGATGGCAAAAGGTTTGTGGCGCAAAGTCTACAATATAAGCCTGAATGAGCCATTTGAAATGTTTAAAAGATTTTCAATGGTGAAAATATAAAAATTAAAGGAGGAAAAAAGGAAAGCTTTTGGTGCTAACTTATAATATGCTAACATATAAGAAATGCAATTACATATTCATCACTTGCAGTGAAATGGTTATTAAAACAGTATGGTATTCTAAAAATGATAGGGTTATTATAAAATAATAAGGAATTTATCTCACCTTCTTTTGCATTAAGATACAATAAAATTACACTCTGAAAACAAATTACTCTTCCTGTTATCTTCACAAAACAGCAAGGCCTGGGC
>NW_011388404.1:0-801 GCF_000754665.1 Bison bison bison
CCCCATGGACTATATAGTCTATGGAATTCTCCAGGCCAGAATACTGGAGTGGGTAGCCTTTACCTTCTTCAGGGGATCTTCCCAACCCAGGGATTGAACCCAGCTCTCCCTCATTGCAGGTGGATTCTTTGGACCTAGTTGGCTTTAATCAGTTTTTCTATGGCTGTGTCATTCCTAAAAAAGTCCATTTCTCTAACTAATTGTAATCCAATTTTAGAAAATCCTAATCATGCATAGCTCTTTTTAGTATTTTTTCATACCCTTTTACTGAAAACACACTTTCTACTTTCCTTTAGCAATGAAAAACTTTTACATTAGCATTTTATAGATTTGTGAGCATAAATACCAGTAATAATTTCTAAAACCTTTGCTTTCTTAGACCATTTTAGGATGGCACCAAACATTGTTTATTTATAGTCCCAAATCTCTTTACTTTCTCTGTAAAAGGAAATTAGTATTTAGTAGTAAGTGTTTCAAAATCTTATTTAAATGGAGATTACCTAAATGGAAATTAAAGTGGCCAAAGTTTTGCAGTTTCAGCTTCAGCATCAGTCCTTCTAGTGATTATTCAGGACTGATCTCCTTTAGGATGGACTGGTTGGATCTCCTTGCTGTCCAAGAGACTCTCAGGAGTCTTCTCCAACAGAACAGTTCAAAAGCATCAATTCTTAGGTGCTCAGCTTTCTTTATAGTCCAACTCTCACATCCATACATGACTACTGGAAAAACCATAGCCTTGACTAGATGGACCTTTGTGCAATGTAATGTCTCTGCTTTTTTAATATGCTGTCTAGGTTGGTC
>NW_011388405.1:0-696 GCF_000754665.1 Bison bison bison
ATTTTTTAAAAATAAATTCTTTTCTTCTGTGTTTGTGTTTAGTCACTCAGTCGTGTCTGACTCTTTGTGAGCCCATGGACTGTGGCCTGCTGGGGTCCTCTGTCTATGGGGATCCTCCAGGCAAGAATACTGGAGTGGGTTGCCATGCCCTGCTCCAGGTGGTCTTTCCAAACCAGGGATTGAACCCAGGTTTCCCGCACTGCAGGCAGATTCTTTACCATCTGAGCCACCAGGGAAGCCAGTGTTATTTTATATTTTAAATGTATAGTAAGTGGATTTCCCCCTTTGTACTTTCTCTCTTTTTGATTGGAATTATGTTTATTTTGGAGATTATTTAGGAAAAATAATTTATATCAGTGATATTGTTACTGTACCACTTATCACCTTTATTTTTGCATGAGCACATTTTTGTTTTAAACTTCAATATTACTTCTGAGCATTTAAAAACTGATATCTTAATGTTTTATGTGTTATATTATTCTTAGGATTTTTCATTTTCTGATCTCTTTTTTCCAGTTTTTATATTCAAAATTTTTAAAGAACTAACTTGGCATGTTTATTTAATTAATTTATTTAATAAATATTTTTATTCCTTAACACTATCTGTCTGTCTATCTATCTATCTATCTATCTACCTATCTATATAACCTTGTGGCCATACCAAGTGGCATGTGGGATTTTAGTTACCCAATGAAA
>NW_011388406.1:0-673 GCF_000754665.1 Bison bison bison
TATATAGTATCATGCTATCTGCAAACACTGACTGCTTTATTTCCTGCCTTCCAATTTGAAGTGTGTTTTTTTTTTTTTTAACCTCAGTTTTCTTATCTGATTGCATTGGTTAGAATTACCAATACTATGTTAAATGAAAGAGAAAAGAGTGGGCATCCTAGTTTTGCCCCTGATCTTACAGGAAATGATTTTCCACTTTTCACCATTGAGGATTATGTTGACTGTAGGTTTTTCAATAATGGCCCTTATTATGTTGAGGTATGTTCCCCTTAGATCCACTTTTTGAGAGTTTTTGTTTGTTTGTTTGTTTTTAATCAAAAGTGTATGTTGAATTTTTGTCAAAAGCTCTCTATATCTTTTGAGATTATCATAAGATTTTTTCTTTGGTTTCTAAAGTGGTGTATCACAGTGATTGGTTTGCAGATATTGAACCATCCTGTATCTTGGCATAAATCTCACTTGATCTTCATTTTTTGGCCATATGGCATGGCTTATAGGATTTTATTTCCCTGTGTTTGTGCTAGGTTGTCTCAGTTGTGTCTGACTCTTTGTGATCCTATAGACTGTAGCCCACCAGGCTCCTCCTTCCATGAGATTCTTCAGGCAAGAATACTGCAGTGAGTTGCCATGCCCTCCTTCAGCAGATCTTCCTGACTCAGTGATTGAACCTGGG
>NW_011388407.1:0-602 GCF_000754665.1 Bison bison bison
ACCTTCCTTCCATCTCTTTTTAAAACAGTATCATGCATTAAGAATTGTGCTAGGTAGTAAGGATGAAAAGAAACAAAACAAAAATTTGAATCCCAAAGAATTTTAAGTCTGGCAAAGGGAGTAGGGAAGCAAAATCAATAGTTTAATGTAGGATATGTTACAAGGGGTAGACACACAGAGTTCTGGAAACAACAAAGAGAACAACCTTGTACAAGTTATCAGGTAATGGTGAGCTGAGAGGATGGCAGCAGACTCATAATCTAAAGGATAAGTAGGAAATAACAAGGGAGACAATAAAAATGTATACCCAAGGGAAAGGAAGGGGTACGTTTTTTATTGGGGAAATGCAGTTGTTTGATACGGCTGTAGTTCCATTCATCCATGCATTTATACTTCACAGTTTTCACTCACACTGGCCACCAGGGAGTTTTCTAATTTCTTTGCATTGATTTGCATCTATTCATTATGATAATCTGAAAGAAACTATTTGAAATATTTTGGTCTACCAAATTGGTAGTTTATCACTTTTTTTCTAATTGAACTAAAATTGACTTAACAATGTTGTGTGAGTTTCAAGTGTACAGCATAGTGATTCAGATTTT
>NW_011388408.1:0-686 GCF_000754665.1 Bison bison bison
GACATATAGTATTCAAACTGACAAAAATTAAAGACAGAGATAAAATATTAGGAAGCAACAAGGCTAAACAACAAATAACATGCACTCGAACTCCCATCAGGCTATCAGCTGACTTCTCAACATAAACTCTAAAAGCCAGAAGGGAATGGCATGATATATTTAAAGTGATGAAAGAGAAGAACCCATAACCAAGAATATTCTACCCAGCAAGACTATCCTTCAGATTTGATGGAGAAATCAAAAGCTTTCCAGACCAGCAAAAGTTAAGAGAATTCAGCACCACCAAACCAGCTTTACAACAAATGCTAAAGGAACTTTTCTAAGCAGGAAATACAAGAGAAATAAAAGACATACAGAAAATAAAATACAAGAAAAGAAAATATAGAATATAAATGCAAACAATTAAGAAAACAGTAATAGGATCATATATATTGATAATTACTTAAATGCAAATGGATTAAATGTATCAACCAAAAGACTAGACTGACTGGGTGGATGAAAACATGCTCATTTATGTACTTCCACTTACCACATCACTCTGCTTGAGTCCCCCAGAATTGTATTAATTATTTTGACTTGCAATTGTAATTATCTTTTATTTGTCTGGCTATTGTGAAAACTGATAAACATCTTTCACCATTGTGATTATGTTAACTATTACTCAATACCATTGCATCATGATTGGT
>NW_011388408.1:4689-5214 GCF_000754665.1 Bison bison bison
TTGTCTTGTTATATTTTTTGAGATTAGTTGTTTGTCAGTTGCTTCATTTCCTATTATTTTCTCCCATTCTGAAGGCTGTATTTTCACCTTGCTTATAGTTTCCTTTCTTGTGCAGAAGATTTTAATTTTAATTAGGTCCCATTTCTTTATTTTTGCATTTATTTCCAATATTCTGGGAGGTGGGTCATAGAGGATCCTGCTGTGTTTTATGTTGGAGAGTGTTTTGCCTATGTTCTCCTCTAGCAGTTTTATAGTTTCTAGTCTTACGTTTAGATTTTTAATCCATTTTGAGTTTACTTTTGTGTATGGTGTTAGAAAGTGTTCTAGTTTCATTCTTTTACAAGTGGTTGACCAGTTTTCCCAATACCACTTGTTAAAGAGATTGTCTTTTTTCTATTGTCTATTCTTGCCTCCTTTGTCAAAGATAAGGTATCCATAGGTGTGTGGATTTATCTCTGGGTTTTCTATTTTGTTCCATTGATCTATATTTCTGTCTTTGTGCCAGTACCATACTGTCTTGATGAC
>NW_011388409.1:0-606 GCF_000754665.1 Bison bison bison
AGGGGACAACAGAGGATGAGATGGTTGGATGGCATCACTGACTCAATGGACATGAGCTTGAGTAAACTCCAGGAGCTGGTGATGGACAGGGGAGGCCTGGCCTGCTGCAGTCCATGGGGTCACAAAGAGGTGGACGTGACTGAGAGACTGAACTGAACTGAACTGAAGTGTATAATACAATATTGTTTAAAACAGGTGCTATATCATACAACAGCTCTCTAGAACTTATCAATCTTGCTTAACTGAAATTTATGTCCACTGATTAGTTATTCCCATTTTCCCATCCTTCTAGCGACCACCATTCCACTCTTTCACTCTATGAATTTGATTACTTCAGATACTTCATAAACATGGAACAATGAGGATTATGTCCTTGTGCCTGACATTTCCCTAAGCATAATGTCTTTCAGGTCTATCCATGTTGTCACATTTCATTGGATTTCCTTATTTTTAAAGGCTTAACAGTATTACACTGTATGTATATACTATATTTACCTTATCCACTTATCTATCAATGGACATTTAGCTTGTTCTTGCCTCGACTATATGAATAGTGTTAAAATGGATATGAGAGTGCGTATGTCACTTTGAGATCTTAATTTCAAT
>NW_011388411.1:0-779 GCF_000754665.1 Bison bison bison
CAGGAAATAATGAGGAAAAGAGCTGGGAACAGGAAGAAACACTTATCCATGTATCCAGGAGAGATTACACAATGACCGTGGAAGCCTGATCACTGATGCAAACAGCTGAAGGCAGTGGGAGATAAAATCAGAGAAGAGGAAGTATACATGTTTATCTCCTAACCAGGGAACAATGAAAGGGGAGAAATGAGAAATTAGAAACTGGAAACATAGGGGTGGAAAAGGCCCACCGAGTCTCTTGATTTCAAAGTTAGCTTCAAGGTGAATTTTTCTAATTAACTTTGAGTGTCTCTAAGGATCTTGGCACATACAGTAACCCAGGAAACCTTAAGGATGCATTTGTCTCAAAGAGAGTATGGCTGACTCCCAGAGAGACATTATTAAGTTTGAATGAGAGCTGTTGGAATGAGAGCTCGTCTCATCCGAGTGAATTCTCTAAATAGGTGAGGCTGATATTTGCTTGAAATGAGTTACCCTAGGTAATCACAGAGGCTTCCCAGGTAGTGCTAGTGGTAAACAACCCATCTGTCAATGCAGGAGACATAAAAGAAGTGGGTTTGATCCCTGGGTCGGGAAGATCACTGGAGGAGGGCATGCCAACCCATTCTAGTATTCTTGTCTGGAGAATCCCATGGACAGAGAGCCTGGTAGACTACAGTCCATGGGGTTGCAAAAGAGTTGGACACGACTGGAGCGACTTAGCACCCACGCTGGGAATCATGAGATCCCGGTCAGCCTTTGCTCTATCATTAAGCAGCTGTGTGAGCTTGGATGAGTCA
>NW_011388412.1:0-834 GCF_000754665.1 Bison bison bison
CATGGTGAGCCCACAGCTGAGGGCCCCAGTCCTGCCTGGGGAACACCCGGCCCTTCTCAGCCACAGAACCCTGCCTCCAGGGCCCGCAGCCTCCCAGTTTCCACGCGGCATGACCCAGGAAACATAGGGGGTGGGAGGGAGCCACTGCTTGCCCCCCGTGGGCTGTGTGCTGTTCCTGCCCCAAAGGCCTGGCCGGGCCACTGTCCTCCAGCACTTCGAGGCTGCCAGTGCTGCGTTGGAGCTCGGATGCCTGCCTCTCCCTTCACCACTCTACCTGCAGGGTCACAGGGCACCCAAAGCTGGCTCGGCCTCTGGCTGGAGGGCCCTCCCTCCAGGTTGGCTCACTCGAGGCCACACTTCCCCAGGAGAGTGGCTTGGGTGGCTAGGGGGATGACAGCCTCCTCCACAGCTGGCTCCTGGTGTCCCTGCTGCCTGGGGGCCCCCAGAGCCAGAACCGGGTGTGTGAGAGCCACCTCCTTCTGTCAGGGTTACGGTCGCGCCCAGCACTCTGTCTCTACTGAGAAGATCAAAGCCAAGTATCCGGACTACGAAGTCACGTGGGCTGATGACGGCTACTGAGGCCCACTCGAGGCCCGCTCCGTCCAGCAGCCCACTCAGAACTCTGCCCTGAAAACCCCTCCTAAGGGGCCGGACTGCACCCCCTGGCACTTTGCCACCCTGGCCAGGCCTCGGTGCCTGGGGCTCCCTCTCGGGAGAATTAAAAGCATCGTCAGCTCTGCTGCTCCCTGAGCTCTGTGTCTTGGCGTCTGTGTTCTCAGCTCACCTCGCTGTACTTCCAGCTAGTGTGGGTGGGTGGCTGAGAGCTAGAGGCTG
>NW_011388413.1:0-746 GCF_000754665.1 Bison bison bison
ATTTGCACTTACGTGCAAAAGGAGTTAAAAGCACATTAGTAAAAACGAACTTGAGGGGAGTTCCCTGGTGGCCTAACGGTTAGGATCAGCCCTTTCACTGCCATGGCCTGGGTTCAGTCCCTGGTCAGGGCACTAAGAGCCTGCTGCTGCACAGCACAGTCAATCCAATTTTTAAAAAAGAACTTGACTTTTATCATCACTACTCTAAAAGACAGAAAAATCTACAATATTCCTTTCATTCTCTTTCCTATTTCCAAATTTCTGGCAAAACATGTCATGATAAAGCTGTTTTTATTACACTATGCTAGCTAAGCCTATAAAACAATAAAGAATAAAAGGCAGAACAGAAAACTCTGATGAAGCTAGAAATGGTCATAATCCAAAACCATAAATTGTGAAGGCTATTTGCCAAATCCAGAGAGGATGTCACAGCTAAATTACACCTCTCCAGAGGTCCTGCAGGAAAAGGAGTTCTTAAAAAGTAAGTGACAGAGCCCAGGAAGCCTCATCAACAATTGTTTACTTGCTTTAATAAATTCTATAGGCACCCAGTTCTACGCACATAGAACCATAGAACAGAAGGGACCAAAGGAGAAACCATTAATACTTGCCACATTTATTTCCTGAGATATAGCCTCCTAACTCAGAAGTTAGAGTGGGGATGAGGCAAAAAGTATAATCATACTTACAGTAGATAACAGAGTCAGCCAATAAGAGAACCAAAGACAAATTCACAATTTGGAAAA
>NW_011388414.1:0-588 GCF_000754665.1 Bison bison bison
CAAGCTGAAGGTACATCCAGGAGGAGTAGAACCTCGTGTTTCTGGATCGAGCACAATTTTCCCAACCTGGTAAGTTTATATTGTGATTTGGACTTTTTGCATTGAGCAATGTCCTTTGTTCCTCTGTGTGCTTGGTCATGAGCTTATTTGCTCAGTCCTCTCAGACTCCTTGCAACCTCATGGACAGTAGCCCGCCAGGCTCCTCTGTCCATGGAATTCTTCAGGCAAGAGTACTGCAGTGGATTGCCATGCCCTCCTCCAGGGGATCTTCCCGAGCCAGGGATCCAACCTGCATCTCCTGTGTCTCCTTCATTGTGGGCAGATTATTTATCTGCTGAGCCATTTGTTCTTTTCAGTTCAGTTCAGTTCAGTTCAGTCACTCAGTCGTGTCCGACTCTTTGTGACCCCATGAAATACAGCACGCCAGGCCTCCCTGTCCATCACCCACACCCGAAGTTCACTCAAACTCATGTCCATCAAGTCAGTGATACCATCCAGCCATCTCATCCTCTGTTGTCCCCTTCTCCTCCTGCCCCCAATCCCTCCCAGCATCAGGTCTTTCCAATGAGTCAACTCTTTGCATGAGGT
>NW_011388415.1:0-603 GCF_000754665.1 Bison bison bison
TGAGAGCTCCTCAGGTCCTGGAGGACCCCTGCCACCCCTCCCATGGGGGCCAATTCCTCTGGGCGTCCCCACGAGGGCGCAGGTGCACGCGTGCACACACACGCTCACACTCACTGACTGTCCTGCTGGGAGTCAGAGGGGTGTGCACGGGGGGAGGGACAGGGCTGAGGAGGAGGAGGCTGGGGACAGAGACAGTGAGCCCCCAGCAACATGCCCGGCCCACAGCATGGGAAGGGGGTCGCCAGGGTGCCCACTGGGCCATCCCTAGAGAGGCCTGGGGAAGACAGGGTCTGGGGTTCTGTGTCCAGCACTCTGGGCACCAGGAGCTAGGATGAGGCTCCTCCCCAGTGTGGAGGGGCTGCAGGAGAGGAGGCCTCAGCTTACTCCCCCGTAGAGGGGGTGCTTAGACAGGGTGGTCCCGGAGGCCCCATAAGATTGCGGGAGAGTCTGTTGGCCTTGCTCCTCTGTCTGTGACCCACTGTGCTCCGAGTCCTTGGAAAAAGCTTTCTGCTCCCTGAGGTCCTTCTGAGCAGGGGGCAGCCTGGGGACGTGGGGGACTGGGGACCCGGGGGCGCAGAAGGGGGCAGGCACGGGACCACCATC
>NW_011388416.1:0-704 GCF_000754665.1 Bison bison bison
GAAAAGGAGGAGGAGAGAGGAGACAAAAGAGAGGAAGAAAGGAAAATAGGAGATAGAATAATACAGCATGAAACAATCATAAGACATGTCATCTTGCTCCTGAAAACTAGGGGAACTTTTCAAAGACTTGCATCATTATATCAAGAGAATACATTAATCTATGGAAGACTTAGAATTAAGTTTGGAGCCCAAATATGAGACAATGAGAACAAGAATAGGGTAGAGGCCTCTGAGTAGGTCCCAACTGAGCAACGGTGAGTGGCAGCCTGATGACAGGGTGTGAGCCCCTCCCCACAGTCTTCCTGAGCAAAGAGAGAAGATGGAGAGCTGTGACCAGAGAGGCAGGGCCCGTCCCGACCTACCCTACTAGGGACAGACCACCCTTGTGTCCAGAGGAGAACCTCCTGGTAGTGACCATGGGAGTGGATGACTCTTCCAAAAGAAGATGCCATAAGGAGGCCACTGGGTTCTGAGTCCAGACTGTGTGTTGAGTTCCATGGAGCATGACGATGAAGCTCTGAACATGCGGCTCAAGCTTAAGGGACCAGGCTCCCACGGAGTGTGAGAGAGAGCAAGGAACTATGCTCTCTACAAGAAAGTGCACCTTCCCTTTCCTCACCTGCTCTCAGCTGCAGCTACCAGGACCTTCGTCCTTATTCAGAGATGTCTGTGCTGACGAAGGATCACAAATGGGAAAGTGTCAC
>NW_011388417.1:0-709 GCF_000754665.1 Bison bison bison
GGACAGGGAGGCCAGGCGTGCTGGGATTCATGGGGTCGCAAAGAGTCGGACACGACTGAACAACTAAACTGAACTGATATATGGAAAAGTGCTAAATTCATTCATTAAAGATGTCTGGTTTTCTTCAATTAACCACAATCTTTTATGTTTTGAGTACCTGATTTTTGTTGTAAAATCTCCTGTGTATCTTGGCTCCACCTTACTTCTTCTGATCACTCTCTGAGCTATTGGAGAGACTTAGTTCCAGGCTTAAGTCCTCAGTTTTGTCTGCTGAATAAAATAAAATTCTCAACAAGAAGGTTGTACATTCTTTTCAATCAACATCAGGCAGCAAAACAAATTTGTTTGTATTCTCTGAGTACAATAAATAATCTCTAGCTACTTACAAAAAGATACATTTCGTTAGGTGAAATAACCTATGGTGCATCCAGGCAATGGGATATTATTCAGCAATTAAAAAAAAAAAAAAGAGCTGCCAAGCCATGAAAACACATGGAAGAAATTTCAATGCAAATACTAACTGAAAGAAGCCAATCTGAAAAGACTACAGTGTATTTAACAGTGTATTCCAGAAAAAGTAAAACTATGGAGACACTAAAAGATCAGTAATTACCAGAAGTTGGGGAAGGAAAGAATGAAGAAATGGAGCACAGGAATTTTAAAGCAGTAAAAATTTCCTATGTGATACTGTAAAGATGGATACACGTCA
>NW_011388418.1:0-619 GCF_000754665.1 Bison bison bison
ACACAAATGAGCAGACACAGACTCTCAGACATAGAAGGCAAACTTATGGTTACCAAAGGAGAAAGAGGGTGAAGAGAGATAAAGTAAGAGTTAGGGATAATGAAAGTGTTAATTGCTCACTCTTTGAGACCCCATGGACTGTAACCTACCACGCTCCTCTGTCCATGGGATTTCCTGGCAAGAATACTGGCGTGGGTAGCCATTCCCTTCTCCAGGAGTCTTCCCAACCCAGGGATTGAACCTGGGTTTCCTGCATTGCAGACAGATGTTTTACTATCTGAGCCATCAGGGCAGGCCAGGATACACACTGCTGTATCGTTTGTTGTTCGGTCGCTAAGTCGTGTCCAACTGTGTGCAATCCCACGGACTTCAGTGTGCCAGACTTCCCTGTCCTTCACCGTCTCCTGGAGCTTGCTCAAACTCATGTCCATTGAGCTGGGGACGATATCCAACCATCTCATTCTCTGTCACCCCCTTCTCTTCCTGCCTTCACTCTTTCTCAGCATCAGGGTAATTTCATGACTGCAGTCACCAACACTACTATATATAAAACAGGCAAACAACAAGGGCCTGCTGTATGCTACAGAGAACCACACTCCTCCTTATCCGGCAACAATCT
>NW_011388419.1:0-663 GCF_000754665.1 Bison bison bison
GGGACAGAAGATAGAAGACCCTGGACACCAGGCCAGGGATTTTAAACCATGCTCAGTGAGTGATAAGGAGACACTGATGTCTTTTGAGCCAAGATTGTTTGAGTCTAGATAATAGACGGTCAGGGCTTCCCAGGTCAGACACAACAGAAGCGACTTAGCACTCATGTAATAGAGGATCAATTCCCTCCCTGCCACCTTCGTTTCTTAAAAACATAGTGCTGAAACAGGTTCCTTCCTGCCTACATTTGGAAGGACCCAGGAAGAGAAGGATCTAGAATGTAGACCTCAGGACTCAGAGTTCTGTGAGCCCCAGTCAGACCATGGGCTCTGTGTAACAGGTACTGAGTCCTACTCAGGGAAAATATTCTCATAGGCTCAGTATTTTCACTGCTCATCTGATTACTGTTTAGCATCTTGTCTGATTAATGGAGCTTGCAGATGTTTGGCAGGAGAAGTTAATCAGCTATTAATCATCATAGAGTTTCTCTGTAGCTTTTCTGGAAGAGTATCCGTGTTCTAATTGAAATTGTAGTTGTTTCCTGAACGTGGGTGCAGAGAAGGCCCAGAGGTAGATAGTCGTGGGTCTTTTGTTGGGAAGGTTTGGCACAGGTACCTTGGAGTTTGTTTGGCTGCTGTTAGAAGAATGTAACTTATTTTCCTAAG
>NW_011388420.1:0-821 GCF_000754665.1 Bison bison bison
TCTCAATCTCTGGGACTGGCAATTTCTAAATTGAACACAGTGAGACAGAGTGACTTGACCCCATGCTTAAGGGAGATGCTTACCTTCCCTCCACCAGTATCTTTGGGGAAGGATTGGGGGGACAAGAGGAGAATTTTAGGGAGCACCATCAATATGTGCTATTCCTCTGCTAGCGTTTTATGAACTAAACATTCAGAAATAGAAGTGTCGTGTCTTCTTGAGGATTCCGTTCCAGGTATATGTGGATGGAGGGGGAAATATATGCAGGATTAAAGCAGTCCCCATTCATGCAAAAACACCATGCCTTGTCATATGGGGCAGCAGAGAAAAACTGCATCGGTGCCTGGAGGACCTGGTTTCAGACCTCTGCTGGTCTTGCATGGCCTATTTACTTTATCCACTGCTAACATGTCTCCTTGATGCTTTGGTACGTCCTGGGAAGTGGAGACTATACTGATCAGGTTGAGAGCTGCTGACACACTTTGACACAAGGATACAATAACTCCTGTGTGTAGGGGCAGGGTGTATGCAATGAATAACCAGATCTTTTCCCCCTGGCTTGTTGACAGAAGCACAGCTTCCTCAAGGCCACTCCAGCCAGCTGCACCTTCTCCTTAGGCTCTCCGTAGCCTTCATCTATACCAGCATCTTCCTCGCTGTTCTTGTCTGTCACTGGTTACCCATAAACTAAGTATGAAGAGCCAAACTGTCACTGGTGGTCTACGCAAAATCGTAAGTTTGAAGGAGGGAAGCACAGTGTCATCTGACCCAGGGGGAGGTGGACTCATAGCAGAGAATGGCGTTTTCACTTCCTGTAGGTT
>NW_011388421.1:0-664 GCF_000754665.1 Bison bison bison
CCACCCTTCTCATACTTGCTCAATACCTCTACTTTCCCCCTCAAATTCCACAGATGACTTCATCTCTTATGTTACAGAAAAAACAAAAACTATCAATGATATCTCTTCTGAATCCTAAACCCATATATCCAATTGTCTATTTGGACATTTTGTAAGTACTTAAAACAACATGTACAAATTTGTACTCATCACCTTCCTCTATTCTTCCTTCACAGTTTCTACATCATGAAAGAATACTATCATCCTTCATCAATCTGGTTCAAGCCAGACATCTAGGATTCAGGTCCTAGGTCAGGCTACCATTTTCTCTCATCTAGACTAATAAAATAATCTAAATGACCCTTCACAATGTATTCTAGTTCTCTTCTAATTTATCCTACTGGGGCAAAAATGGACTTTAAATAAAAAAAGAATATCTAATTTTACCTCTCTGCTCAAAACCCAGGACCTTAGGGCAACAGTTCTCAAACTTTTGTGTGCCTAACTATCATTCAAAAAATGTGTTAAAAATGAAGATTCCTCGGTCCCATCCCCACCTTGATCCAGAGTGTGATTCAACAGATCTAAGAAAGGAACCAGGAATCCAAATTTTTTAACAAGCACTCCATGTGATTCTGATGCAGTGAGTTCACAGGCCACAATTTAATAAGCACTACCTTAAAAG
>NW_011388422.1:0-611 GCF_000754665.1 Bison bison bison
TCTCTTCACATTCTCACCAGCAATTGTTGGTCTTTTTGATTCTAACAATCTGTCTTTCTGATTCTAACTATCTTAGTGGTTGTGGTGTGGTTTGCTTTCAAGTGTTTTACATATTAAAATGTTTAAATAATATGTATCAAGTGATAAATGCAAAATATTTTAAGTTGAAATGATTCAGAGTACATTATTACTTTAGCTTTTGGGCACTAAAACTTGTACAGCGCTATAAGCAAACAAGGGGAAAAACCTACCTAAATAAAGTACGGTAAATGTGTATTTTTAAAACCCCCCTCATTTTCTGTCTGAAGTGACATCACCCAACATTTTGTACTTTAATCATGGTTCTCTTTTTTTTTTTATGAGTTATTGGAACATGTTTTTTACTGCTTTCTGAAGATTTTGTAATTGAGTAGCAGTGAATACATACAATATGCACAATGTTTTAACTGCAAACTGTGAACAGTTGATTATGTAAAAACTGCTTAATAAAACTTGTTTTTCAAATACAAAAAAAAGACATTTCCCTAATGTCTAATGTTGAACATGTCTTCAAGTCTTGCTGGCCATTTGTATATCTTTTTGGAGAAATGTCTATATGAGTATTTTGCTCA
>NW_011388423.1:0-733 GCF_000754665.1 Bison bison bison
AAGATATATAATTTACCACACTTTTTAAATCTATACCCAACTCATTCAGTAGCATGAGTGAATTGCAGGCAGATTCTTTCACCAGCTGAGCCATAAGGGAAGCCTGCTATGAGATGGCACAGGCACTAAATACCTTTATATGGATCTAAGTTCTTTGGTTCCATACTTGGTAAAATAATTTTGACTTTGAATTGCAGGTTTAATGATTAAAATGGAGGCGACTTCTAGTGCAATGATGAAGAGGTAATTAATTCTGAGTCCTACCAAAGAAATCAACAGGAAACTGCTGAATCGTATTTTAAAAAGAAGAACAAGATAGAAGTGATAGCAAAGACTAAGACAGTGTTATGCTTCCTTCATTACCCTGAAGTTGTAATTACTGGAAAAGACACACCTGTCTAGAGCAAACCCCAATTAACATGAGCCTCACATGGCTTCTATCCCTCTTCATATGCCATCACTTGAATCAGTGGTAGATTGATAGACCATGCTTAATGAGCAAAATTATTTATATCAATTATTTATATCAAATATTTCTTGGCGGTCCAGTGGTTAAGACTTCACCTTCCAGGGTAAGGGGTGGGAGTTTTATTCCTGATCCAGGGGCTAATATCCCACATACCTCATGGCCAAAAAACCAGAACATAAAACAGAAACAATATTGTAACAAATTCAGTAAAGATTTTTTAAAAGTACCACCTACAAAAAAAAAATCTTAAAAAATAAAACAATA
>NW_011388424.1:0-621 GCF_000754665.1 Bison bison bison
GCCCTTGGACTGCAGGGAGATCAAACCAGTCAATTCTAAAGGAAATCAGTCCTAAATATTCTTTGGAAGGACTGATGCTGAAGCTGAAGCTCCAGTACTTTGGCCACCTGATAGAACAACTGACTCATTGGAAAAGACCCTGATGCTGGGAAAGATTGAAGGCAGGAGGAAAAGGGGATGACAGAGGATGAGATGGTTGGATGGCATCACTGATTTGTTGAACATGAGTTTGAGCAATCTCTAGGAGTTTGTGATGGACAGGAAAACCTGGCTTGCTGTGGTCCATGGGTTTGCAAAGAGTCAGACATGACTGACTGAACTGAACTGGGTTTTGAGTGAGTTTGTCAACAACAGCAGTACTAAGTAATAAGAAAATAAAATTAATTACTGCAAAATGAATCTTGTTTTTCTACAATTCAGGAAAGCATAACTGTGAAATCTACCATTTTCATCATATGGAAAGGCAATACAGAAAATTGTTCATTTATTCCTGCAATAGTTTTGTGGACTATGTTCAAATAATAGAATATGATATAAATGAAAGCATACAATATGTACCTTTTTTAGCATAATCTTTTCTTTTCTTTTCTTTTTTTTTTTTTTTTTTGAGGCAAGGAATAA
>NW_011388425.1:0-517 GCF_000754665.1 Bison bison bison
CAGTATTGTTACATTCCAGGCTTGAAGGCTTACACAAAGGGGAAAGCCGTTGAGAAAAATTGAGATTGATCTGCTTGATATGTAAAGAGTTCAAGACATGCTATTAAGTGAAAAAAGCAAGTTTTATAGCACTAGGTCCAGCCCAATCCCCTCACTCACTCATTCAACAAATATTTCGAGCTCCCATCAGGACTGTTCTGGATTCTGTGAATTCAGCACTGAACAAAGCAGACAAGTATCCCTGCTCTCATGGGGCTAGTATTCTCATGTGAAAGTGAAAGTCACTCAGTTGTGTCCGATTCTTTGTGTCCCCACGATCCATACAGTCCATGGAATTCTCCAGAATACTGACAATTCTCTCAGAATACTGGAGTGGGTAGCCGTTCCCTTCTCCAGGGGTCTTCCCAACCCAGGGAACAAAACTGGGTCTCCTGCTTTGCAGGTGGATTCTTTACCATGTGAGTCACCAGGGAGGGCCAAGAATATTGGAGTCGGTAGCCTATCCCTTCTCCATCGG
>NW_011388426.1:0-529 GCF_000754665.1 Bison bison bison
TCCAAGGGTTTAGCCCCCCACCTCTTAGATAGATAGATAGATATAGATAGATAGATATAGATATATAGATAGATAGATAGATAGATATAAACACACAATCAAGAATCACTAGCCTTCTAGGTTAACCTCTAACATAAAATATAATGATCAAAACAAACAACATATAAAAAGAAGCAACTCAGAAAAAATAAAATCTCTGCAGAGAGAACAAACTTTCATAAAAATGTAGATTGCTGGTTACCTTGAGAGAAATAAGAGAAGACATAGCTTCTATGAAACAAGAACATGAACCTAAAAGAAAGAATATGCTACCACAGCATTTTCCAGAAAATTGTATATATCTCTGCATGACTGGTGCCTGACATTATTCTCATCTACCCCCAGGCTTATTGCAAGGACACTTGCCTTATAATCTAAGTCACAGGAAAATCTTAGCTGCAAGGGAGTCTGGGAAATGTAGTTCTTAGCATTTGATTCATTCTCTATAGCAAGGACTCGACTTTCACTTTTCACTTTCATGCACTGGAGA
>NW_011388427.1:0-766 GCF_000754665.1 Bison bison bison
CTTTGCAACCCCATGGACTATATAGTCCATGGAATTCTCCAGGCCAGAATACTGGAGTGGGTAGCCTTCCCCTTCTCCAGGGGATCTTCCCAACTCAGGGATTGAACCCAGGTCTCCTGCATTGCAGGTGGATTGTTTACCAGCTGAGCCACAAGGGAAGCCTGATGACCTCAATAGTCTTACCATATGCTGCAGATATGTCGAGCTTACATCAGTCAGGACCTCATCATGGACTGAAGAGAACTGATCCATAGAAGACCTCAGCATCTTTTGCCACTGAGGATCCCCAAACTTTTCACATTCACAAAAGCCTGTTGCCTGAGTCCCTCCCTGCTCACTTCTTTTTCCTCAGCTGCCCAGTCCAGCACTCCACAAAATCCCTTGGCCCTGGGATTTGTACTGGTAGTTAACTCTAGCCTCTGAAGCTGTGCCTTGGTCAAATCCCACTACGAGAGGATCTGCAGGTAGCACTTCTAGCTGAACAAGGACATGACAATAGCACAGGGTCTTGCAGTTTCTCATGTGCCCAGATCTGGTATGATTCTTGTCACTGAATTTTACTGCTGTGCATGTACCTTTGGCTATCCCCTGCAGCAGCACACTGATATCAAAGACCTCTACAGATGCTCATGGGCCTATATCTGGCCCTGATACTGTCACTGGCCTATATCACTGCACACATGCACAGCTAGCAACTACAGCCTTGCATCTGCTGCCCTAAGTTCTGTCACCAATCTCTACAGCTTTGTATACATTTGACTAGCTC
>NW_011388428.1:0-718 GCF_000754665.1 Bison bison bison
AACCAAAAATTATATCTACCAGTTAAGAACAAAACTAACTAAAGTGCAAACTAGAAAACAAAACTAAAGAAAGATGACATGTAGAGAATAAAGCAATGAACACAAAACTAACAAATATGTCGAGAGAAAAGGAAAGAAAACAGAGATAAAAGAATAGACATGCAAAGTTAAATAGAAGTAGGTAAAGAAGATTTATATACTTTAAAGATTAACTATAAGGGGAAAAGAACTGTAGGAAAGCAAACCAAAGGATAAATGTAGAAAAAAATAATGCTAGGTTTTAAAAAATTAGAAGTTAAATTTAAAAAAGAAAAAGAAAAAAATAAGAAAGAAAGAAAAAAAAATGTTCCACAGAACTGCAAAAGCCCAACTTAGAGGCAGAAAGTGAAGTCACTCAGTTGTGTCTGACTCTTTGTGGACTGTAGCCTACCAGGCTTCTCTATCTAGGGGATTCTCCAGGCAAGAATACTGTAGTGAGTTACCATTTCCTTCTCCAGGATATCTTCCCGACTGGGATTGAACCCAGGTCTCCCACATTGGAGGCAGATGCTTTAACTTCTGAGCCACCAGGGAAGCCCTTAGAGGCAAAGATTGATAACCACAAAAAAAAAAAAAAAAAAAAACTTAAAAAAAAAAAAACTCAAAAATTAATTAGATTTCTTAATGCCAATAAAATCAACAGCTACAATAGAGGGGGAAGAAAAAGAAAATCCAAAGT
>NW_011388429.1:0-556 GCF_000754665.1 Bison bison bison
AGGCACTAAAGAGCCTCTTGATGAGGGTGAAGGAGCAGAGTGAAAGAGCTGGCTTAAAACTAAATACTAAAAAACTGAGATCATGGCATCTGGCTCCATTACTTCAAGACAAATAGAAAGGGAAAAGGTGAAAGCAGTGACAGATTTCCTCTTCTTGGGCTCTAAAATCACTATGGGTGGTGACTGCAGCCATCAAATCAAAGGAGGTTGCTTCTTGGCAGGAAAGCTATGACAAACCTAGACAGTGTGCTGAAAAGCAGAGACATTACTCTGTGGACAAAGGTCTGTATAGTCAAGGCTATGGTCTTCCCAGTGGTCACTTATGGTTGTGAAAGCCTGACGGTAAAGAAGGCAGAGAGCCAAATAAGCAATGCCTTTGAACTGTGGTGCTGGAGAAGACTTGGACAGCAAGATCAAACCAGTCAATCTTAAGGGAAATCAACCCTGAATACTCGTTGGAAGGACTGAGGCTGAAAATGAAGCTCCAGTACTTTGGCCACTTGATGTGAAGAGCCAGCTCATTGGAAAAGACTGTAAATCTGAGAAATATTGAGGG
>NW_011388430.1:0-694 GCF_000754665.1 Bison bison bison
AGCAGTGCTATTGAATATAGGTGTAAAATACTGTGTTGGATCTCTGTAGTTTACTTATCTTGTTTGGTACTTTCTTTTGTTGCTGTTCAGATGTGAAGGAGAGTCAAGTATTTTAATGTTTGTTAATTTGGGTGCTGGGTATACAGAGCTCATTTTCCCCCTTGATTTCATTTCTATATGTCTGAAATAATTAAAAATAAAATTTAAAAAATCTCCAGTTCCTTCATATCACATGTAGAATAAACTCCAAACATCCAAGAAACGATATATTTTTTACCTTTCCGACCTCAGGTCCTGCACCCTCCCTCTTGCTTGCTCTACTCCAGTCAGGCTAATGACATTTGCTTTTTTGAATACAGAAAATTCTTTGCATTTGCTATTTCTACTATTTAGAATTTTCTTTCCTCATGGATAACTCTTCTAGAATTTTAACTCACATTCCAGTCAAACATCATTGGCTCAGAAAGGCCTTTCCTGATTTTCTTCTCTGAAACGTCCCGCTCTCCTCCCGCTGTCCACTGCCGTCGGTCCTCCTCCATTGCTTTGTTGGTTATTGTTCAGTCCCGAAGTTGTGTCTGACTCTTTGCAACCCCATGGACTGCACCACCCCAGGCTTTCCTGCCCTTCACTATCTCCTATAGTTTGCTCATGTCCACTGAGTCGATGATGCCATCCAACCATCTAATCCTCTGTT
>NW_011388431.1:0-588 GCF_000754665.1 Bison bison bison
GCTTCAGCATCAGTCCTTCCAATGAATATTCAGGGTTGATTTCCTTTAGGATCGACTGGTTTGATCTCCCTGCTGTCCAAAGGACTCTCAAGAGTCTTCTCCAACACCACCTAAATATGGATTCTTACCATATATGCATTGATTTTAGGCACAATAAGATATCTTTTTTGTCCATCAGAGTAGGAAAGATTAAATGTTTGATAACATCAAAGAAGATGTGGATAAGCCAACACACTTGCTGAAAGTGAAAATTGGAATAACATTTTCCAAGGGCAATTTGATAATATCTATTAAAAAATAAATTTTCAGATCCTATGATCCAACATTTCCAGTGCTAGAAATTTATCCTATAGAAACATTGTTACAAATGCATAAAGATTTATGTACAAAGGTGTTTATTGCAGTACTGTTCACATTAGAAAAAATAGAGACAGTCCAAATGTCTATCATAAAGCAACTGAGAAAATATACAACAGTGCATTATTTTAAAAAAAACTAGATAAATCTACATGTACTCATATGGCCCATGTTGTACAGATAAGTGAAAAAAGTTTAAAAATAGTATGAATGGGGGTGGTCCTAAGATGG
>NW_011388431.1:4906-5264 GCF_000754665.1 Bison bison bison
AAAAAAAAACTATTAAAAATGTTAACATATGGAGGCTAAACAACACACTTCTGAATAACCAACAAATCACATAAGAAATAAAAAAAAGAAATCAAAATATGCATAGAAATGAATGAAAATGAAAACACAACAACCCAAAACCTATGGGATTCAGTAAAAGCAGTGCTAAGGGGGAAGGTTCATAGAAATACAAGACATAGGAGATAAATCAAATAAATAACCTAACTACACTTAAGGCATAAGAAAGATAAGAAAGCTATGGTACATATATACAATGGAATATTACTCAGCCATTAAAAAGAATGCATTTGAATCAGTTCTAATGAGGTGGATGAGACCAGAGCCTATTATACAGAGT
>NW_011388432.1:0-553 GCF_000754665.1 Bison bison bison
CTGGACCACCAGGGGAGTCCCCAGGTCACATCTTTTAAAAGGAAGTAGGTTGCCCTCCTCTTCCTCTCTTTCCCCCTTCCTGCTGGCTGGCCCCGGGAGCAGACATGGAAGCCACACGTCGGGGTGGGCAGTGCAATCCTGCAGCTCCGGACTATTGTGTGAAAATAAAAGCCTATTAATTTATTTAAGGTATCACATTGTTAGGTCTTTGTTCCCTAACTGACATAGGCTTCCTTTGGCACAACTTTGGCACACTCAGAATTCTAGGACAAGGACTGGAAGAGTAGAAAGAGGAGGGAGAAGAAAAAGAAATGAAGAAGGAAAGAATAGGATGTCCCCCTCTCTTTGTCACCTAGTTGATCCATATTAATCTCTTCTCAAGTACCAGAAAAGTCTTCCCTGACTTCTACCCTCCTCCAACGTCCCTATCAAATGCCTCTCTAAGTAACCCCAACACAGCATTTATCACGACTGCAACACACACTCCTTCACGCTCCTGTTTCATCTTCGTGTTTGCTCTCAACCGACTCAGATTCTAGGTCTGTTGTCCAAA
>NW_011388433.1:0-604 GCF_000754665.1 Bison bison bison
GTGAGGGAGGGTCTTTGGACCTTTGATTTAAATTTTAATGTGGTCTAATTTTAATTTAATTAAATAATAAATTGATAGCATTCCTTTATTTAATATGACGGTTTGCATAAAGAAGAATCAGTGGAAAGTGTGTCTCCCATACTCATGGACTGCCAGTCATGTTCATTTCATCCCCGACTAATAAGACAGTTCTTGTGCATTCTTCCCCAGTTTAATGTACATATAACCGAAGATTTATATAAATTCTTCCCTGTGTACTTTTTTTTACAAAACTGTTAGCACACTATAAACATTATAGTCACCTTTTTTTTTCACTAATTTAGCAATGTTTTACATATCCTTTTGGGTAGTAGTAATAATAATAATAAAAGTACTATTTCATGAGTTACAATAAATTATAAACACTGTTTTAAAATTTACCTGTATTCGTTCATTTAATGATCAAACAAACCCTGTGAACAAAGTACTTACTGATAGTATACCTAACTTACAGGCATCAGAAGTTACCAGTGTTGTGAATTTCAAATATTTTTTGTAGTATTTAATTTGCCATTTGCTAGCTCATGATTTCTTTCACAGGCAGATTTATCAGTCTTTTGTCACT
>NW_011388434.1:0-561 GCF_000754665.1 Bison bison bison
GGTCATAGCAAACACCTTTTTCAAAAACACAAGAGACAATTCTATGCATGGACATCATGAGATGTTCAGTACCGAAATCAGATTGATTATATTCTTTGCAATCAAAGATAGAGAAGCTCTATACAGTTGGCAAAATCAAGACTGGAAGCTGACTGTGGCTCAGATCATGAGGTCCTTGTTGTGAAATTCAGACTTGAAGAAAGCAGCGAAAACCACTAGGCTGTTCGGGTCTTTTATGATTATATAGCAGAAAGGATAAAAATATTCAAGGGATTAGATCTGAGAGAGTGCCTGAAGAACTATGCATGGAGGTTTGAAACTTTGTACAGGAAGCAGTGAGCAAAACCATCCCCAAGAAGCAGAAATGCAACAATGCCATATGGCTTTCTGAGAAGGCCTTACAAAGAGATGAAAAAAGAAGAGAAGCAAAGCGCAAAGGACAAAAGGGAAAATATACCCATCTGAATGCAGAATCCAAAGGATAGAAAGGCGAGATAAGAAAGCCTTGTTAAGTGAGCAATGCAAAAAAATAGAGGAAAGCAATACAATGAGGAAGACTAG
>NW_011388435.1:0-620 GCF_000754665.1 Bison bison bison
AGAAGGGTTTCCCTCTGCCTCCAGATGCAGGCAGTACATCCTTCATATGAGATGCATTTCCTGCTCTCAAGGAGGCAGATATCGGGGGGTGGTGGAATGTCCCTCCTCTGTTGGCTGTTTCTTAAGTAACTTGAATTCAAAATAATCAATACACCACTGTGGTATATTTGGGGGCCGAGTGCACTAAGCCTTGACAGGTCCCTCCTCCGAAACTTGCCTACAAGTCTCACATGGTAAAAGCTGATCTGGTCACTGTGGAGAGAGAGAATGAATTAGTGGAGTCCTCCATTTCATGGCAGCAGTTGCATCATTCTGAGAACAGGTCAGTTCATTTAAAGAGTGGTATCTCATTTCAATAAGTGGTGATGCAGGTGGGCTCCCAAAGCTAGGTCTAGGGTGCAAGTGGTATCAGGTAGTTATTAATAAGAGGCATTTCTATGGAAATAAAAGAAAAGCAGACGTTAATGATTGGAGCTTCTTATAAACCAGTTTGTGAGCCCAAGGGGTGTTCAGTCAAGGAGTCTTCTAGGTGTGAGGATCGAAGCAACTATTGCAGTTTGAAATGTCTCTATCACAGTTAGCAATATCTCTGGGTGATCAGGTTAACTTTCTGAGTGGCT
>NW_011388436.1:0-768 GCF_000754665.1 Bison bison bison
ACTGAAGTGACTTAGCAGCAGCAGCAGCAGTGACGACAGTTTGGTAGGATACTGCAATCTACTTCTGATTTTCTGTCTCCTCTAATGTTGTATTCTGTAGAGGAGATATTCTGTCTCCTCTAGACTACTGTATTCGTTATTATAGAATATAACCCACGGGCCCTGACAACCCAAGATGTCCCAGGATGGTGGCATGATGGAAATCTGGTTTTACTTACAGGAGAGGGCATTAATACTCCAACTCTTTACCTTTCTTTGAATTGAGACTCTTTTATGCAACTTCTCAAATTTCTTCCATTAAAAAATCAGATTATATTTCTCCACCCCTTTGCTTTCAGTGGGGCCAAATGGTGTGCTTAGGCCAACAAAATGAGACAGAAAAGATAGTTTCCAGTTTTAAGCCTATACCTCAAGACATTATGCATAATTCTGCTTGATGTCTTGTGCAGTTGCCATCACCAGGAGAGTACGCCCAAGATAGCCTGGTGGGCTGCCATCTATGGGGTCGCGCAGAGTCGGACATGACTGAAGTGACTTAGCAGCAGCAGCAGCAGAAGCCAAAAAAAAAAAAGAAAAAATATTGTAACAAATTCAATAAGGATAAAAAAGTAGCGTTTCATCACTCTTTAGTGCCTTCACTTGCTTCATGTGTTTTCTTAGTGCTTACCATCATCTGGCATTATTCATTTTTCTACTTGTTTTTCATCCCTCTTCTCCACTAGAATGAAGGTCCTTGGAAGCCAGACTTTATCTTTCTTGTTCAAGATT
>NW_011388437.1:0-770 GCF_000754665.1 Bison bison bison
AGGTGATGGACAGGGAAGCCTGGCGTGCTGCAGTCCATGGGGTTGTAAATAATTGGATACGACGGAGTGACTGAACTGTGTGTCTATTCTTACTCCTGATATAAAACACCAGACAGTCATAAAACAACCTAACCCAACGCTGAAGAATGAGACAAATGTGATGGGACATATCACATCCATTTCTAATTTCTGTGCTTTTCTGGTCCACAAACCAACTGAGGATAAACAGGGAAAAACAGCCTGAGTTCTATTAGAGCCGCAAGAAGTAAAATCCTCTTGGCACTCAAGAATGCATCTCATTGCCTACTTTAAGGCTCGTTGTCTATAAAGCTTCCAAAAGATGAAAGTGATTACAAGCTTAATAGTAAAGGTCATAAGAGCAAACACTTTTATGGGTTTCTAAGCACTTGACAGGTATGTCCAGCCACAGCTCCGTGATGGAGTTACTGGAACTGCACCTGTTTTAGAGAAGTAAGGAAACTGAAGGAGAGGCATATACATTTCATTCATTCTTTCACTCATGCATTCATTAAACAAACATTTCTCTTATTGCATGTCTGGATGTAGTGGGTTTGCTGCTTTGCAGGTGAGTGCTGAATGCCTGGAAGGATCAAAAGCTGTCCTTAGTCAGCTTGGGCTGCTTAACAAAGTGCCACAGACTGGGTGACTTAAAGAGCAAGATTTTATTTTCTTAAAACTCTGGAATCTGGAATTCCTGGAAGATATGGTTTCTACCAAGGCCTCTCTCTGTGGCTTGCATGTGGCCACCT
>NW_011388438.1:0-607 GCF_000754665.1 Bison bison bison
GCCTTGTTTCTCCAGCTCTCAGTGCATTGAACAGGGTAATTAGCCTGTCAGCTGGGACCACAGTTTCTGAGCAGATGCCAGCAAGAAGTTAGTTGTTCCGGAGCTGGAGTTGCAAACATGCAGATTCTTTCTAAAAAATGTACGCCGTCCCAGCTTCCTCCTCTTCCCTGATTCCTTTCTTCCAGCTGTTGGTGAGGGGGTGGCGATAGCAGGGCCGACCTAAGGTCGCTTCCCGCCCTGCGGCCAAGGGGCTGGGGTCAAGGCGGGCTTGGTGAAGGGGCCCAGCAGGACCTCGGGACCCCGTGGGAGGACAGGGCAGCCCAAGTGACCTCCCAGCAGTGTGTGAGGCCTGCAGGGGCCCGCCGGCCTCCCGGAGCAACTCCCCTGGGCTGGAGACTGAGTCATGACCACTGATGTTCAACCGTGAGGTGTCCCGGTCACAGCAGGTCCTGACCCCTCACTCCAAAGTCTTCCCAGAGCCCAGTCCTCACCGGGATTTTGATGACTGAGACCCCAGGACAAGTCTGGCTCCTGTCCGAGGCATCTGACCTTCAGAGGGAACCAAGATCTAATCAGTGGATGACTCGGTGGGCAGCCGTAGAACCAA
>NW_011388439.1:0-579 GCF_000754665.1 Bison bison bison
CTGCAGGTACAGGTCAAATTCTACTACTTTCCCCTTATCTCTACCTCCTCCTCCACTCTCTTCATCGTCTTCATCCCCGGCCTGGGAATGGTCTCCACTCTCTTCATCGTCTTCATCCCCAGCCTGGGAATGGTCTCCACTCTCTTCATCATCTTCATCCCCGGCCTGGGAATGGTCTCCACTCTCTTCATCATCTTCATCCCCAGCCTGGGAATGGTCTGTCAGCTATGAATGCGCAACGTTGCTTATCTGTGCCTCTCATGGCACTCATCACCTTCTGTCTCACAGTACAGATCTGATTTTCTCCATAGGACTCTCTAATACAGAGTTTATGTCTGTTTCAAATTTAAACTTCTATCCCTGTCCAAGAAAGCAGCTTGTTTGATGAATAAACAACAACAAAAAAAAGTGTTTCAAAAACTCCCTCATTCAAAGATCAGACTATCTGGGACTTCCCTGGTGGTCCAGAGATTGAGACTTCCCCTTCCTATGCAAGGGGTGTGGGTTCGATCTCTGGTCGAGGAGCTAGGATCCCACATGCCTCATAGTAAAAAAAAAAAAAAAAGAAAGACAGAAACA
>NW_011388440.1:0-518 GCF_000754665.1 Bison bison bison
TCAGGAAGATCCCCTGGAGAAGGGCATGGCAACCCTCTCCAGTATTCTTGCCTGGAGAATCCCATGGACAGAAGAGCCTGGCAGGGTACGGTCCTAAGGGTCGCAAAGAGTCAACTGAAGCAACTTAGCACGCACACAAAAGTAGAGAATAGTGGTTAAAGCCTCAAGATCCGGGCTCCTGAATCTGAGATTCTCACATCAAACTTGGATGAGCAATAGAATTTCCAGAGAGACATTTATAGAAAATACAGACTTCTGGGTCCCATCCCTGCAAACTATGATTCCGTTACTCTGGAATGCAGGGGAGAAAAAAATCTACTCTTTTTAACAAAACTCCAGAGACTTCTGGTAAAAAAAAAAAAAAAGAAAATCACAGATCTGTCCTAGGACTTTAGTCTCTAAAGTGGGAAGGAAAGATCTGGGTATAAAGACAAAGATAATTTAACAAAGATATGGGAAGAATATATTACAACTTATACGGTATGTTTTTTAAGTGTAAAAATTTGGAATAAGATTGA
>NW_011388441.1:0-558 GCF_000754665.1 Bison bison bison
AGGAGGGTGCAGGGCCTCCCCCTCCCCTCTGAGTCTCCCCTCCCAGCCCAGCCCTTCCCACCCCTCCTCTTCCTGTCTTTCCCCTTCAGGCCCCTCCTTCCTCCTTATCCTCCCACCACCCACTCCCCTTCCTCCTCTGTCCTCACTCTTTCTGATTTCAGTCCGATGGTCTCCATCAGAAAAGGCCAGACCAGCTGCTTTGAACACTTGAGGGGCAGTGTCTCCACCGCCGGGACCACAGCCAAGGTCATAGCTGTTCATAGCTTCGAAGACCTGGCCAGAAAAGGCAGAGATGCTGCAGAGACAAGAGTGGCTGTGGCCACGATCGCATACTCAGCTGTAGGTGAGAGGGCAGGGTCCACACAAGTACGAGAGAGACACAGAGAGCGGAAACAGAAGCAACCGAGGCCAAGGCTCAAGGGAGGAGTGGCAGCAGTCCAGCTGAGTGAGTTCTAGTGCCTGCCTGGGGTCGGGCAGCAGGAGGATGAACCTGGGAGGGAAGGGAGGATCAGAGAGAGGACCTGACCAACCTTGACCATGTCGAGGGGTTTGTGGGAC
>NW_011388442.1:0-655 GCF_000754665.1 Bison bison bison
ATATAATATCTCCTGAAGACAGAAGAAGTAGTACCTTGTTGCATAAACAAAATCTTAGTCTTAGATTGACCTCAAAATAGCCAAGACAATTGCTCCAAATGTCTTGACTGAATCACTTTGCTGTGCATCTGAAACTGACACAACACTGTAAATTAATTATACTTGAGTAAAAGGTTGTTTGAAAAAAGCAGCACTGAACATGGTGTCCATGTATTAATACTATTTCCCATGAAAATGATGAGAGATTCTCGGAGAAATAGTTGATTTTAGGTCTGGGAAAGAAAAGGTACAAGGTGAATCTGGAACATCTTATATCAAAAAGGGAAAAAGATATCAAACTTCTAGGAACGTGTCAAAGAGAGGCAGGAACCTACTTAAAGAGATCCCACTAACCATAGATTAGACAACCGCAGCATGAGAAATGATAATTGCAGTAGATTAAAACGTATCAAATATTTTCAAAGCCCATGAACTTATAATTAACAACAACAACAACAAAACCCAAAACACTCGCTGATCACCACTAGAGGTTGCTGGGGTACCAACTTATTAGCCTAAACAGTGTTTTTAAAAAAAGCTGGAGTAGGAGGAAGAACTAAGCATGTATACCAAATTTCCTGTATGAACTGTATTTTATGGTAAATAAAGAGATGAA
>NW_011388443.1:0-557 GCF_000754665.1 Bison bison bison
CGATTAAGCACACATCTGTCCATTGAGTCACGGGTTGGATTCTGGATTGGTGTCTTATGGATCTTTAAGACCTTATGGATCTTTAGCCTTCATTCCCTCAGAAGCTGGGCTGCCACACTGGCTGAAGTCCTGGCCATTTCACTTCAAGGCACGACCAAAGCCTTCCCAGGGTCTTCTGCTTCCCTGAGACGATGCTGCTCATGGCCTCTTCCTCCTGAGTCCCTGCCTCACGCCAGCTGGATTTCTGCCCTGTCACAAGAAGCATGCATGAATTTAATTGTCCTAACTGAAGATTTGGGGATCACAGGAAGATTTGGTTGTCACGGGATGTGAGGCCTTGGCATTTTCTCCCTTCCCCACTCCCCACTTTTCTCCTTATCTTTCCTTCCCAAATTCCCTAAAACTCTTCCTTTCAGTCAGAGAAGACTTTGGCTGAGTTCTTAAGTTCTTAAGTTCTAAGACTTAAACTTGCAGAAAGCCTGGTTAACAAGATGCTTGCAGAACAAAGAGCCTTCCATTTTACAGCAGTTTTGCTTATCAACTTATTGTAAATATAA
>NW_011388444.1:0-650 GCF_000754665.1 Bison bison bison
AAGATTTTAAGTAGATCAGCTGGAATTCCATTACATCCACTTTGTCCATAGTAATGCTTCCTATGGCCTACTTGACTTCACACTCCAGGATGTCTGGCTCTAGATTAGTGACACACCATTGCAATTTTCTGGATCATTAAGACATTTTTTTGTACAGTTCTGTGTATTCTTGCCACCTATTCTTAATCTCTTCTGCTTCTGTTAGGTCTTTACTGTTTCTGTTCTTTTTTGTGCCCATCTTGATATTATGTGGGTAGAGTTAACTGGAATGCAAATGCAACATGAAGTTTTAATTTCTCTCATCCATGTGTAGCAGCTTCATACAATTCCTTCAAGTGGGAATAAAGAAAAATATAATTCACATACCATAGAAATCACCTGTTTAAAATGCACAATTAAATGGTTTTGAGTATATTCACAGAATTGTACAACCATCATAACAATAGAATATTTTATCACTTCAATAAAAAGCCATGTATCTTTTAGCAGTCACTGCTTATTTTCTCTTAATTCATTCAGGCATAAGAAAACACATATACATTTACTACTTAAGAATTTCCTTATTCCAGACATTTCATGTAAATGAAATCATACAATATGTGATTTTTTTTGACTGGTTTCTTTCACCTAGCGTAACATTTTCAACATTC
>NW_011388445.1:0-821 GCF_000754665.1 Bison bison bison
CTTGGTGTTGTCCACGTGTCCGCCACACATGACCACTGAACTTTCACTGCAACTTGGCTCCTTTCTCCTTACGCTTTCCGTCTGAATTTCATCTCCATTTGTCATTCTGCTGTGAGTGAGAACACTTACGGCTCTCCTCTCACTTGGGACTAGCTCATTGTTTTCTAGAAATTTGTTCCTTTAGGGTTCTTTGCATCTTTGCTCTTGAAAGGAGTTTATAAAAGTTTGATTTTTGTAGCCATCAGGGCTATTTTGGTGGTTGGAGTAAGAATGATGCTCTGTTAGGACTTTGTACATTTTAGCCAGAATCAAAAGTCGTGTACTCCCCACCCCACCCCACCCCACTCCATCCTTCTCTGTGATGTGCCAAAAATCTTCTCTGGATTAAAGCCTAAAGACTGACATTGCTTTAGAAATCACGAGCCAGGAGGCTCACAGTAACCCAGTGTGGAAACCCTGGAGCTAGTAGAAGAGCCAAACTATGTGACACTTTCATGTTAATATTTTAAAGATTAAAATAACATCCATTAAACCATGATAGCTGTCACCCCCAAGCACATTACTAAACATCACTGGGTCAAATTTCCTTGTCTATAAAATGAGAATAAAAAGAGTACTTGTACAGTGGTCTTGCTGTAGACTTATAGAAATTATATATGTAAAGAGCTTAGAGGTGTGCTGCAAATGCCTGAGAAATGAAACCTTAGCTGTTATTAATATTAATATATTAGGACTAATGACAGTTAGTAGTTATAGCATTGGAAGTTTTGTTTTTAATCAAGGACTTGCTTCTTCTCGCCCTTTTGTATTGCAGTGTGTGC
>NW_011388446.1:0-562 GCF_000754665.1 Bison bison bison
CAGTTAAACCTTGCTTCAAAGAAAATACAACCTACCATTAAGGTAAGAGTGAAATGTTTTCATTCATATCACACAGATGGAACAAGTCTTCCAGAATCAAAGAACTCTTTCCAGAGTTCTGGAGTTTCATCTCAGAAATTGAGAAAAGGCAACTTGAATAAACTCAATGATTTTTTAATTGTACATAGGTATAGAAAACCAAAAGGAAACCTAGAAACTGAATAGAAGGGTTGGAAGAATTTCATGTTAATCTTAATTTAATTTTAAATACCTAATCAATTTGTAACTGAAGAAGCCAAGAACTCAGGAAAAATGAAACTTGGTAAAATTAAACCTTTGTTTGACAGGCTTTCTCATTGTCTATTTTTCTTGTGGTTTTTGACATTTTTGCAGTATATGATCAAAGACCAACCCAAGTCTTTTACCCCTGAAATTTAGAACCAGTTACAAGAAGCAACTTAATTTATGACTGTAAAGACCAAGTACATTTTTCACATGGCATAATTAAAACTAGGTCAGTGAAAGAAAGGAATGAGAGACGGGAGAGGTTGTCTAAATATTA
>NW_011388447.1:0-558 GCF_000754665.1 Bison bison bison
CCACAGTGAGCCATGCCTACTCATACCGCTCCCTGGGACTCACTGCTTCAGTCTCCTGTCCCCACCTCTCCTGTCCGTACCCCTCTTCCAGCTTGGCAAGCTCCTATTTAACCTGCATTTTTTTTTTTATTTTTTTTTTTATTGAGGTATATGTTGATTTACAATACTGTGATTATTTTACGTGGACAGCAAAGCAATTCATAGATGTACATGTATTTTTTTCTTATTTCAATTCTTTTTCATTATAGGTTATTACAAGACTTTGAACATGTTCCCTGTGCTATTATTGTTTATCTGTTTTTATATATGATAGTGTGTATCTGTTAATCCCATAATCCTAATTTATCATTCCCCTTTTCTCCTCTTTGGTAATTGTAAGTTTGTTTTCTGTATCTATGAATGTCTCCATTTTGTAAATAAATTCCTTTGTACTAATGTTTTAGATTCCATGTGTAAGTGTGATCATACAATAGAATATTTCTCTTTGTCTGATTTACTTCACTTAGTATGATAATCTCTAGATCTATCTATGTTGGCATTATTTTATTCTTTTTTTAT
>NW_011388448.1:0-616 GCF_000754665.1 Bison bison bison
CCACAAAAATTTCAGGGTTTCATGTTTCCTGAATCTTAATCTAGACCATGTGGTTTTCACACAAATATTATTCATTGCAATATATTCTCTATGATAATACCATCTCTGATCAATTATTATATCACTGCCATCTTTTCTAATTTATCAAAATAGCTTCAATATGTGTTAATAGTTTTCTTCACTTTCTGTCTCTGTGTGTGCTCAGTCATGTTCAACTCTTTGTGATCCCATGGACTGTAGCCTGCCAGGCTCCTCTGTCCATGGGATTAAGGCAAGAATAGTGGAGTGGGTTGCCATTTCCTCCTCCAGGGGATCTTTCTGAGCCAGAGATTGAACTTGGGTCTCCTGCATTGCAGGCAGATTCTTTACAACTGTGCCACCTGGGAAGCCCATTAATTGCCTTTACTCTGGTGTAAAATAAAAAGTTCAAAAAAGGGAGAACAGATTTCAACATCTGAGCCATCGAGGAAGTTCTTTAGCTGAATGGTTTGCTACAATAATTAAAACCTATAAAATTGGTACAGGAGTAAATATGACTTGCTGATGATAATGTAGAGTCCAGCCTAAGACCACACATAAATGGACAGTTTATTCAGGGATAGAAAAATGAATTTGG
>NW_011388449.1:0-763 GCF_000754665.1 Bison bison bison
AGATATACGTATGTTGTTGTTCAGTCACTAAGTCATGTCCAACTCTTTGCAACCTCATGGACTGCAACATGTCAGGCTTCCCTGGCCTTCACCATCTCTCAGAGTTCGCTCAAATTCATGTTGACTGAGTCAGTGATGCCCTCCAACTATCTCATCCTGTCACCCCCTTCTCCTCCTGCTCTCAATCTTTCCCAGAATCAGGGTATTTTCCAGTGAGTTGGCTCTTCACATCAGGTGGCCAAAATATTGGAGCTGGAGCTTCAGCATCAGTCCTTCCAATGTTGATTTCCATGTTGTCCAAGGGATTCTGAAGAGACTTCTCTAGCACTACAGTTAGAAAGCATTAATTCTTTGGTGCTCAGCCATTTTGATGGGTCAACTCTGACATCTGTACATGACTACTGGAAAAACTATAGCCTCGACTATTAGGATTTTTATTGGCTTCTCCGCTGGGGGAGTTACCGTAGGACTCGCAATCTTCGAGTTTTAATTGTTTATTTATTTTTTCTTCCTGTTATGTTGCCCTCTGTGCTTCCAAAGCTCGGCACAGATTCGGCAGTGAGAAGGTTTCCTGATGTTTGGAAACTTCTCTCTTTTTAAGACTCCCTTCTCGGGACGGAACTCCGTCCCTCCCTCTTTTGTCTCTTTTTTTGTCTTTTATATTTTTTCCTACCTCCTTTCGAAGAGTTGGATTGCTTTTCTGGGTGCCTGATGTCCTCTGCCGGCATTCAGAAGTTGTTTTGTGGAATTTACTCGACGTTTA
>NW_011388450.1:0-710 GCF_000754665.1 Bison bison bison
TAAAACTTGGACTCTGCCAACCACCCAAGCCCCTTCATGAATATGCATGTACCCTTGGCTTAAAAGGTTCCCACTTTTGCTGTTCTGGGAGACAGTGCTTTGGGAAAGATCCCTAGTGCTGACTTGCTCTGAGTAGTAAACCAAGCCAGTCTTCAGTCTGGTCATGTCTTGGCCTAACACCCATTAAGGTGAATCCAGGTTTTGGGTAACAAAATGTCTTTCTTCAGTTACTTCCTCTTCCTGTTCCGTACATGGTTCGCAAGGCTCCACCCCTTCAAGGACAGAGCGCCAACTGTCCTTGTGTCCTGTGCCCGTGGCGCTGCTTCCACGCAGCCCAGAGGCCCAGGTCCTCCTGGTTCTTCCTGACTCAACCTTGTCCTTCGCCTTGGTCCCACATGTGCAGCCTGGTACTGCCGAGTCCACTCTGAGCCGGTGCTTCTCCCTAGCCATGTGGCTCCCAGGCTGGGAAGGCGGATGCTGATACTGTGGAGGCCTTCTTTGCTCTAGCCTAACGCTGCGGCCAGCCCCTCTCCCTTAAGGAAGAGTCAGCATCAAAGGCTCCCCACTGACTAGCAAGGAAAACAAAAACACGGGGACTTGAGTATTTTCTTATTCTTTCCTGTACTTCTTCATCTCCTGCTACCTTTCTAAATGTGCCTCATCTTCAGGCAGTCTGAGCTCTACAGTTTCTCTGCCTATTCCCCAAATCC
>NW_011388451.1:0-763 GCF_000754665.1 Bison bison bison
CTTTGGACTCTCCTTTTTTCCCACCAGGTCGCCTGTGTCTCCTCCCTAACCCTTCTCTACTCTACCCTACTCTGTGAATTTCTGTGCGTTCCAGATGGTGGAGAACACTTAGGGAACTGATTACTGTCTGGATCTGTCTCCCTCTTTTTCATTCCCTCCTTTTATCCTCCTGGCCACCTCTGTCTCCTTCCTTCCTGTTCTCTTCTCTGTATAACTCCATGAACATCTCTGAGCGCTCCAGTTATGGAGTGCACATAAGGAAGTGATTACTGGTTAGCCCGCTCTCTCCTCTATTGATTCCACCTCATGTCATTCGGGTCACTTCTAACTCCCTCCTCCCTCTTTTCTTCTCCATGTAATGCTGTGAACCTCTCTGGGTGAACCTCACGGTGGAGAATCTTTTCGTCTTTAACCTAGATGTTTTATCAATGGTGCTGTATAGAAGGAGAAGTTTTGAGACTACTGTAAAAATAAGACTGATAACTGGAAGCAGGAGGCTTAAATCCAAACCCTGACTCCCGGAAACATTAATTGACAGGAGCTCATCAAATGCCTCCATACCTACACTGAAACCAAGCACCACACAAGGGCCAACAAGTTCCAGGGCAAGACATACCAAGCAAATTCTCCAGCAACACAGGAACACAGCCCTGAGCTCCAGTATACAGGCTGCCCAAAGTCCAAACCCAAAACCATAGACATCTCATAACTCATTACTGGACACTTCATTGCACTCCAGAGAGAAGAAATACAACTCCACCCA
>NW_011388452.1:0-535 GCF_000754665.1 Bison bison bison
CATGTACATGTTTTTGTGTGAACATAAGTCTTCATTTATCTGAAATAAATGCCAAGAGTATAACTGCTGGATCATATGGTAGTTGCACATTTAATTTTATCAGAAACTGCCAAACTCTTTTCCAGAGATTTTACTACTTGACATTCCCACCAACGTATGAGTGATCTCTACTTCCACATCCGCATTCAATGTTGTCACTATTTTTTATTTTAAGCAATCTGATACATGTGTGGTGATGTCTTGTTTAGATTTTAAGTTACATTTCCCTATTTCTCATCTTTATATCCTCTTTGGTGAAATCTGCTAATGACTTTTGCCCAGTTTTGAATTGGATTTTTTAGTTTTTTTTACTGTTTGATTTTGAGAGTTCCTTCTGTTTCCTATATGCTAGGTCCTTGTCACGTATGTGGTTTGCATATAGTTTCTCCTCAGTTCAATTCAGTTCAGTTCAGTTGCTCAGTTGTGTCTAACTGCAACCCCATGGACTGCAGCACGCCAGGCCTCCCTGTCCATCACCAACTCCTGGAGCATGCTC
>NW_011388452.1:4875-5158 GCF_000754665.1 Bison bison bison
GCTTCCAGCTTGTGCTCAGCTCTCTTTATATTCCAACTCTCACATCCATACATGACTACTGGGAAAACCATAGCCTTGACTAGACAGATGGGCCTCTGATGGCAAAGTAATGTCTCTGCTTTTGAATATGTTGTCTAAGTTGGTCATTACTTTTCTTCCAAGGAGCAAGCATCTTTCAATTTCATGGCTGCAGTCACCATCTGCAATGATTCTGGAGCCCCCAAAAATCAAGTCTGTCACTGTTTCCCTATTTTCCATGAAGTGATGGGACCAGACTGGTTCC
>NW_011388453.1:0-616 GCF_000754665.1 Bison bison bison
ACATGTCTCAGTCTCTGGCTGGTCCCACTCTGCTGGACATTCTCTGAAGGCAAAGACCCACTTTTGGCCATCCTGTCCCCCACCCACCCCTAACCTCTGGTACCTGGCACAAGGCCTGATACACATGACGTGTTTGTAGTGTAGAGATTGTTCAGAGTGGAGGGCAGGCTGGTAGGGGAGAGAGAGAGAAAGAAAGAGAGCCTGCCCGTGTGCACTCTGCGTCACGGCCAGGAATCCGTCCAAAATCCCCAGGAATATTCAAAGCACTGAGGGTTAGCTTTTTCCCTTCTAGGCAATTCTGAGAGTCAATGACAGAGCCAATTGTTAGACCAATTGTTGGAGCAACTGTTGTGATCAAAGCCTGGGAGAACTCTGACTACCTGGCCAGAGAACATTCTAAGCTGGAATTTCCTTGCAGTGAGAGACGAGCTTTGGGTAGACTGTACAGCATTGCCTAATTGGGTCTATGAGGCGGTCTAAATTCTGAGTCTCTCACCAAACTTTAAATTGCTTCTGGGACAGGGCCTGGCCCCGAAACAACCCAGATCTAAACTCCTGAGTCATCGTGGGACCCTCTGGAGAGCAGGGCGGAGCACAAGAGAAGAGGGTACTGGGC
>NW_011388454.1:0-579 GCF_000754665.1 Bison bison bison
AAGAGGGGGAGGAGGAGAGGGTGTTTTATTTAGTTTTTTTTTTGTGACTGTGCTGTGTGGTGTGTGGGATCTTAGTTCCCCAGCTAGGGATCAAACCTATGCCCCCTGCAGTGGAAGCCTGGAGTCTTAGCCACTGGACCACCAGGTAGGCCCCCTAGGAGGGCATTTTAGAGCCTGGATTCCAACTCCAGATCTCTCACCTTATAGCTGTGCAGCCTCGAGGGAGTAGCCTCGCTTTTCCTGTCCAGTAATAGCTGAAGATGAGAGCAAGCACTATCAAAATGTTGGGCAGGCAGTAATGGCAAGGGCCCGATCAGCTGTTAACCCTTTTGTTGCTGGATGGCGTGGTGCTGCAAGGGGCGTGCAGATGGACTGGGGTGACCAGGGAGCACCAGGCTTTGCCAACCAGTAAAGAATTATGCCTTCAGTTCTAAACTCAGAGTGTTCTAACATGAAAGAAGCCACTTGAAATTCCATTTGTCATCAGTGGCGACAGAAGCCTTGACTTGCGTGAATGCATCAAGGCGTACGGAGCCTGTTTCCTCCTGCGTTTTCGCGAGCGTGGTTTTCCAGTGCGGA
>NW_011388455.1:0-740 GCF_000754665.1 Bison bison bison
TAAAAAAAAAAAAGAAGAAGAAGAATCTGGGAGACACTGTCTTGAGCATCCTCGCTGATGGCAAATCTTGGTCCTCTGAGGGGAAGATTTGGGTTTTTGAAACAACGGAAAGTCATTCAGAGTCAGATCTAATGAACAGGGTGAGCAATCAAACTGCTAACAGTATTTGGGTCAAAAAATGAAGTGTGACTCTAACATAATGAAACCGATCATCTGATGTAGCTCAGAATGTGATCTTGAACACAATTTCAAAGCAGGAATTTACAGATAACATCATATTATCAGATTCCTATTCTCTCTGTTAGCAACTATCCATCTAAGAGTGTTAGTTGTGTTGACAGAAAGACAACACTTGGCTGGCATGATCTAGCTGATTAAGGCCTGTTTGATTTAAACAAAGAGACAAAAGTCTATTCCATATTCAGAGACCTCACCCTAATACAACTTCATAAATATGTGTTGCAGATCAGAAAATAGGACAAGAATAGCTCAGGGAAGGGAGGACTGAAGGGATAATAGGGAGGAAGAAGAGAAAGAAAGATAATTTGTTCATTTTAAAGATAATTTGTTCATTATAGCAGTTTTATAGAACTTGTACTGGGCCTTCTCCTAGGAATCATGCTAATTTTGCACTGAAAGTGTTAGTCATTCAGTTGTGTCTGATGCTTTGTGACTCCATGGACTGTAGCCTGCCAGGCTCCTCTGTCCATGGGATTTTACGGGAAAGAATACTGCAGTGA
>NW_011388456.1:0-596 GCF_000754665.1 Bison bison bison
ATCCCCTGGTGGCTGCCGGGGGCTCCAAGCGCTGGGTGCCCCCTCTCCCCCCTGGGGTGGGGCCTCCTGCCTGGCCGGCTGTCAGCTCTCCCCCAGCCAGGGAAGGGTTAGTGGGACCAGGTGTCTGGGCCAGCACATGGGGGGCGGCAGGCCACGCTGGGCACAGGCACCCAGTCACAGTCACGGGTTGGGACACGTGTGAATGAATATGCCTTTGGAGGTGTGGGGTGTGTGCTGGTGTCTGGGGGTGTTTTATGCTTGTGCACAGTCATGCTGGGCAGGTACCAGGTGTTCTCTGGGCCCCCATGGGGTCAGCGGCACTGAGATGTCTCTCTACCAAGCCCCCCTGCAGCCAGGTGACTGCTTCGAAGCCCAACACAGGACAAGCCTCTTGTCTGCTGAGTTCAGGGGTCTAGGAGGAGCCCCCCCAGTCCAGGGGCCCGGCTGGGAGGTGGGGTGGTGGTGGCACCAGGCGGCACAGCTGTGTGGCTCCCAGGGCTGGGTGATCGATGGCCCCAGCACAGCCGCCTCTGTCTCTGGAGCACACACACCCATTTGTCATCTGTGTCTTAGGGGGGCGGGGGGCAGGGGGGGGG
>NW_011388457.1:0-700 GCF_000754665.1 Bison bison bison
ATAGTGGTGGTTTCAAAGTACCAAGAGCTCCAAAGTCAGAAAAGTGAGATTTGATTTTTACTTTTAAATTAGGAAAAGCTTTCTGATTCATAAATCATTTCCTGGGGCAAATATTTAAGCAATTCTGCTAAGTATGAAAAGTCATTTCTCTGGTCTTAGTATTCAGAAAATTAATAAAAAGAAATGCATTTTTTTATCCCTTACTCTGAATAAAAACCAAACAGATTACTCATTCCAGTTTCACAGTGTACATATGTGTTTAAATGTCAATGTGTATTTTTCCATTCTCTTAGTGAGTCAGGAAATGGTGCAAAAAGGTTTAAATAATGATTCCCCATATGGATAATATACTAATTCATTCATTTAGCAAATATTTATTGAGCATCCATTACATATCACAGCACTGCACTAGCCATTGGGTCTGTAGAATTAGTAATAACATAGACTGAATAATTATGCCAAACAAACTCTGAAATAATAAGAGTAGCAGGAAGAATAGGGCAGGTGGAAAACACAGGTGGAAATAAGTGTTTGATTCTTTCAATTGTCCTTTTCTACCTGCCTTTTTAACCTATTTGGTAAAGAAGAGGTGGCATGAGCAGTCTCAGCAGATAAGGGTAAAGGAGAAAAGCAACCGTTACCAAATTAACGGTTGGACCATTATGGACCCTGCCTCTGTTTGGGTTCTAATAGGCAAATT
>NW_011388458.1:0-791 GCF_000754665.1 Bison bison bison
AACACGAGTGTTAATAAATACAATGATTAATTAGAGTAGACATGGACTCTGAATAACTGGTGCAAGAATACAACTGTATACTCACTTGTTTTCAGTCACAGATGCATCATTTTAGACAGTTGCTTTTAAATTTAGGTCTGATTTGTGTGAATTACACTTGAAGATGTCCATAATATTAATATGCTGTTTCAGGGAAATAGAGTAATTTGCATGCAGACTTCTATCTATACACTTTCAATGATTTCATTTTTTAGTGATAAATAAAAGAAACAAAAAAACTACTCTTTCTATGGCAGAGTGTGGTACATATATTTTTCAAAATATTTTGAAATATGTAATATATTAATTAATAATGCATATTAATACTTTTATTTAAATCTCATCATATTTTCTTTTTTTTTAAGGTTTATTTATTTTTTTATTTTATTTTTAAACTTTACATAATTGTATTAGTTTTGCCAAATATCAAAATGAATCCACCACAGGTATACATGTGTTCCCCATCCTGAACCCTCCTCCCTCCTCCCTCCCCATACCATCCCTCTGGGTCATCCCAGTGCACTAGCCCCAAGCATCCAGTATCGTGCATCGAACCTGGACTGGCAACTCGTTTCTTACATGATATTTTACACGTTTCAATGTCATTCTCCCAAATCTTCCCACCCTCTCCCTCTCCCACAGAGTCCATAAGACTGTTCTATACATCAGTGTCTCTTTTGCTGTCTCGTACACAGGGTTATTGTTACCATCTTTCTAAATTCCATATATATGCGTTAGTATACTGTATTTAC
>NW_011388459.1:0-693 GCF_000754665.1 Bison bison bison
TGACTTTTTTTTTTTTTTTGCTGGCTAAGTGTGTGATGGTTATAGTATTAACAAAGCTTTCTTGGGCAATGCTGACTCTCCTTTTCATGGATTAACAATACCAGGTGAGCTGTGACATTGCAGTTCTTTAAAACTCTTTACCAGGATTTCTGTACAGACGATGGCTTTGAATGTTGCATTCTTTCCTGCCTGGCTAGAAAAGTAAGCTTTTGCAAATATATTTAAGGGAAAATTAATCTGTAACTAAGTGGGAGTGGGGGAGGTATGTGACACATTATATAAACTTCTCAAACATGTTCTTCTTTCATGGATACAATTGCAAAAATCTCCTTTTGTGACTAGAAGTCAGTTACTTCTGGAGGTGGAGTCAGCTTTCATCAGAAATGGGATGTACATTTTCTATTATTAATGGATAGAATCTTGGTTTTATGGTTGCCCTGATGAGGAAAGAATCATCTCAGCCTCAGATTGGTTTTTAAATCAAGGCTGAGAAGTCATAATGCACCAAGATGGTACAAAAAAGCTATTCCATCATAAGGCGAGCATGGCAAGCTCCCAAGCATGTCCATTTAACTTGATTGAAGGAAGAGGCTAGTGGTTGTTTTGGTTCTATTGTGATTTGGGCATGTGGTAAGGGTGAGGGTTCCTTTGAAATTTTGATGGTTTGAACCTCCCTGCTGGCATGAAGGGAGG
>NW_011388460.1:0-947 GCF_000754665.1 Bison bison bison
ATACCAAATACTGGTGCAAACCCCCATGTGTGTTATTGTGGAGGATGGTAGAGACCACAGAGTCAGAGAGAGAAGTGAGGAGGGGCCGCATGTCCATCAGAGACCATCCTGCAAGCCTCACCTTCACAGTGACCTTGGAGAGCCTCAGAGAGGAGGATGCGGGACCGTACCGGTGTGGGATCGATGTGTTATCTACATTTGACCCCATCTTCGAGGTGGAGGTGTCTGTGATCCCAGGTGAGCATCCTCCACCCTCACTCCAGCACCAGGCTGGTCACCCGGACCCTCAGGAAGGAAGTGGGACAGAAAGGCTGGGCCAGGATGACCGGGAGGGGGTTGGGCGGTGAGCCTGGCTATGGGTGGTGTCTTGGGCCCATGCTTGTTTGCACACATGCACATCTCTGTCTGTGAGTGGGGCCACCCTAGAGCTACACGCGGACACCGTCAAGGTGGGCATCTTCCTGCTTCACGGGCAGGCGGGCATCCTGCTCTGGGGTCCAGGATGCCTGCTCTCCTCACAAGGGCACGTCCACTCTCAAGGGGCCCGTGTCCCTTTCTGGCCTGTGCAGGGTCCTGCCTATGGGGGGGCGCACTCTCACAAGGCCCCATTGCATACAGGCTGGCCTTGACCCCGGGGCCCTGAGGACCTGAGACAGGCCCATCCTGAGCCCAGGGGTGGGACCAGCTCCAGAGCCCGCATCTCCACCGGGCTTCTCGACCACGATCCCGCTTCCAATACATACCCTGCCCTTGTGCTGGGCCAGAGGCCACCAGTGACCCTACAGTGTCCTGGAAGGACCTCCTAGGGCTCTGGGGTTTCTCTTGTAACCCCAAGGAAAGCACAAAAAGGAACCCCTACTCTGTCCTTCTTGGACTCACCCTGCCCTGCCAGGCTGACCCTCTCTGTCCCTCTTGCTTTCTACTTGGCATTGACCATGCTCACCTGC
>NW_011388461.1:0-590 GCF_000754665.1 Bison bison bison
TTCACTTTTCCTTCTGAAAAATAAGCGTGATGACACATCGTTTGTATTTGTGTTGTTGCTGTTTGTCAAGCTGTTTTTAAAAGACCTAGGCTGGGTGCCTCACACCCCCTAGGCACTAAATAACCACAGTCATCGTGCATTATCACAAGTCACTCTTACTCTGATTATTATGAACACCCCTGAGCTTTCTGTGTATCAATTCACATTTCCGTTTGGCTTCCTCTTTTTCGATCTCCCCCCCTCCCCCGCCCTGATAGAAAAGGGGACTAACTGTATTGCAAGACAGAATCTTTACTTGGAATCTGAACCTTCAGCAAGAAGTGAAATGTATCAGTGTGTGAGTTAAGGCTTTGCATTGACCTCCACTTCCTTGAAATCTATTTCAAAAATCCTGAGGGAAGCAAGACTCTGATAGCATGACGGTGGAGGAATGACCCGGAGTGGTTATAAAATAAAGACTGTTCGAGGGCCAAGCTGGAATCTAACAGAAAGGAAGACAGAAATCCTCCCTGCTTTCTTCCCAAAGCCAAGGAAGCTGCTCAACATAATTATTTTTTAAAAATCCCCATTGCAGGGGAGGGAGGTGGGAG
>NW_011388462.1:0-638 GCF_000754665.1 Bison bison bison
CAAATTAAGTAGCTGGGATTCCCAGAGTACATCTCTTTTCCTTCAAGATGATTGCTCATTTAGGTGTTATTTTTCACTAAAGGATAACATCTATTGGTTAAAGTATGAAGCATGAGGCGTTTTTTTATGTTGATAAAACAGTATGACTACCGGTATTAAGGACTTAACAACCACATAGCTTCTTGAAGATTCCAATAGCCATGGAGATGCTCATTGGTTTGGATAATTTGGATTGTGAAGATGGTGATTTCATTCACAATTCTTAGGGTTTCATGCTTCAATTTTTGTAACTTCAAAATAATTGTAAAGTCTTCCTACTACTGCTAAGATTGAGGTCACTTAATCTATACTTCAAATTTCATTTCTTCCAAAATCTTGTGGTTTAGTGGAAAAAAAAAATATGTATATATATATATATGAAGTGTTCTAACTCAATGGTATATGACTCAGAATAGTCATTCCTGTCACATTTCCAGAAATGCTCTTTGAAAAGGAAGTGTGGTATAAGACAGCAAAACATCTGACTTGGAGATCAGTAGACATATTTTTCAAATATCAGTTCTTCAGTATTGGTTCCCTTGTATATTACACTTAACTTCTACTTCAACCTGTTTCCTCATCTACACGATGATGATATC
>NW_011388463.1:0-697 GCF_000754665.1 Bison bison bison
ACAGCCCTCAGAACAGGAGAAAATAATAGCAAATGAAACAACTGACAATGAATGAATCTCCAAAATGTAAAAGAAGCTCATGCAGCTCAATATCAAAAAAAATGATCAACCCAATAAAAAGTGAGCAAGTGACCTAAACAGACATTTCTCCAAAGATATACAGATGGCTAATAAACACATGAAAAGATGTTTAGTATCACAGATTATTAGAAAAATGCAAATCAAAACCACAATGAGGTATCATCTCACACAGGTCAGAATGGCCATCATCAAAATGTCTACAAACAATAAATGCTGGAGAGGGTGGGGAGAAAAGGGAACATTATTCCACGGTTGGTGGGAATGCAAACTGGTATTGCTACTATGGAGAATAGTGTGCAGATTCCTTAAAAAACTGGGAATGGAACTGCCATAGGACCCACTGCAGGGCATACACCCCAAGGAAACCAGATTTGAAAGAGACATATGTACCCCAATGTTTACTGCTAGCACTATTTACAATAGTTAGGACATTGAAGCACCCTAGATGTCTATGAGCAGATGAATGGTTAAGGAAGTGGTGGTAAATATACACAATGGAATATTACCCTGCTATTGAAAAGGAACACACCTGAATCAGTTCTAATGAGATGGATGAACCTGGAGCCTGTTATACAGACAGAAGTAAGTCAGAAAGAGAAAGACAAATACTTATATT
>NW_011388464.1:0-735 GCF_000754665.1 Bison bison bison
CTGAATTGTATGGCAAGTGCATGATTAGTTTTGTAAGAACTGCCATATGCTTTTATAGAGTGCCTACACTATTTACATTCCCACCAGAAGTGAATGAGAGATCCAGTTTCTCTACATCCTTGTCAGCACTTGTTGTTGTCATTATTTTTCATTTTAGCCATTGTGATGGGAGTACAGTGATATATATCATTGTGGTTTTAAATTGCATTTCCCTAATGCCTAATGACAGCTGCTATCTTTTCTTGTGTGTATTTAACATCTGTATATCCTTTTCAGTGAAATGTTTCTTCATATATCTTGGCATCTTCTAATTGAATAGCTTCTTACAGTCAATTTTTAAGAGTTCTTTACTTGGGTACTGATCCTTTGTTGCATACATGGTTTGCAAATGTTTTCCACCAGATTGCATCCTCTTCCCCTAAGCATTTATAGAACAAACATTTTTAATTTTGATGAGGTCCAATTAGTCAGTTTTTCCTCTTATGGATTGTGTTTTGACAATAAGTCTAAGAATGCTTTGTTTCAGTTCAGTTCAGTTCAGTTGCTCAGTCCTGTCCGACTCTTTGTGACCCCATGGACTTCCATCACCAACTCCCGGAGTTTACTCAAACTCATGTCCACTGAGTCAGTGATGCCATCCAACCTATGTCATCCCCTTCTCCTCGAGCCTTCAATCTTTCCCAGCATCAGGGTCTTTTCCAATGAGTCAGCTCTTTGCATCAGGTGGCAAAAGTA
>NW_011388465.1:0-749 GCF_000754665.1 Bison bison bison
CTGGCCAAGCTGTGAAACTGCTCTGGAAGCAAAAATGGCAGCCTCTATGCAGTGTTAGTTTGAATGGAGCCTATGCCTCACTGCCTGCATAAACAAGCATTTACCCCTCAAAAGAAGAACATACAAATTAAAATTCAAATATGTTCCTTAAACAAACTAACTCACCCACTATGTAACAAACAGAAAACCTTACTCATGCCAAGGGAAATACAAGTTTGTTAACATATATAAATTTATGTACACAAACATGAATACCTAAAGGTACAGACTGAAAACATTAAGTCTCAGTAAAACTTAATGACATCTACACATATCCACTCCTTGGTCAGGAAATGGCATTTTCCATTCATTTTTGATAGAGAAACCATATCAAGCTTTTCAGAGGAGGAATCAAGGAGTTATGAGATGTGGGCTCTTGACTAACTTTCACCATTACCAGTTCATAGGGCAAAGTTAAGTTGCATGGCTGATTTACTCCTGGTGAGAGATTAAAAAGTCACTAAAAGGATACCCCAGGTGCTAACAGTGCATGTGTTCTGGAGACAGAATATTAAGCCAAATCTTCCTATGTTTTAATTATTTTAGCAGTACACAGCACCGTGTGGGCCTAAACGAACTTCTTTGTGTAGCTGATCTCTATCTGCCAAAAAGATGTGGTCAACTCAGAAAAATGTGAAATTAGGAAATGGGCAAAATCATAAACATTAGAAACTCTGCTAATATACACATGAATATCCATCTATCTGCTG
>NW_011388466.1:0-578 GCF_000754665.1 Bison bison bison
AAAAAAAAAAGAAAACCATAATTCAGCAAGACATATGCACCCAAATCTTCATTGCAACACTATTTACAATAGCCAGGACAGAAACTATCTAATTGTCCACCAACAGAGGAGTGGATGAAGATGTGGTACACACACACACACTGGACTATTACTCTGCCATAAAAGGAATGAAATTGGATCATTTATAGAGATGTGGATGGACTTAGAGACTGTCATACAAGGCAACATGTTACATTCTGATGCAGGAGATTCCCCCCTTCTCCCATGTTTCTTTATCTGCCACTAAGACCTTATCACCCAAAATATGTGGTTTCCTATCAGTCTGGAGGTTCCTGCTTTTCTTTGTCTGCTCATGGAAGCCTGTTGTTAACAAGATGAGTGATTTCCTGACACCTGGTTCCTGCCTCCATTTCTCTGCTTTTTCTAGCTACCTGCTTTGTGTAACATCCTCATCTACACAAAAGCCATTGATTTCTGTTCCCTGATACACCACTATCCTTTCCTTTTCTAGGGGGCCATCCAGATAATATACATGTGGGCTATTTTACATCCTTGTGGGAAAATAAAATAAAATAAAA
>NW_011388467.1:0-680 GCF_000754665.1 Bison bison bison
TTTAGAAATTCTGTGCTTCTCTTTTATTTTAAATAACATCTTTTTTCTGATAGAATTCATACACCATCAAAGTTCATCATTTTTAAAGGGTATGATTCAGTGGCTTTTAATATATTAGCAAAATTGTGCAATCATAACCATTTATCTAGTTCCAGAACATTTTCATCACCCGGAATAGAAACATGCACCCATTAGCAGTCACTCCTTATTAGCAGCTCTCCCCATTTCTCCTTCCCTTTATCCCTGGGAAACTACTAACCTACTTTCTGTCTCTATGGATTAGCCTGTTCTGAATATTTCATATGGCCTTTTCTGCTAGCTTTTTTTACTTAGCATAATGCATTCAAGTTCCATCCATGTTTTACTGCTGAAGAATGTTGGTGAAGAGACTAATTGTTAATCTGTTATTAACACTGTTATTTGGGGGTCAAACCTATTTCATAGTCCCAGTAGAATCCTACATGGACTTAATTGACTTTCTCCTCAAACCATTAAAATATGTTTCTTCATGCTCAATCTACATAATGTCTTGGTCATGGAGTAAAGTTAGCTCATGGAAGGAAGGGATAGAAATTAAACAGAAAAAAAAAACCACTTATTGAACACATTGAAATGGAAAAAAAAAACATTTATTGAAGACCTATTATTGCTCAGGACTTGCATATATGTGATTATATTTA
>NW_011388468.1:0-725 GCF_000754665.1 Bison bison bison
ACAAGTCTCTAGACTGGAAACCAGAAAGTTTGCTGTCCATCTGGTCTTTAGAGTATGTAGCTGTGACAAGGGGCTGCCTGGTCCTTAAACTTTGTGTCTCACTTCTTCATCTATAAAACAGAAGGAAATATTCAGAGACCCTTTCAAGACAGAAGACAGGGCTTGTTTCCTTGTAGTGCAAAGTGGGATGAGGGGAGGGAAGGGACCAGCTATACTGAAGCTCACCGGTTCATTCCTTGTACAGTCCCAAATACCTGAGTATTTAAGAAAAACCAGGACTAGACCCAACAGAGGGAAGTTACACAAATTATTTAGATCCTTGAAACAGGAAAGATTCTGAATCACATAAAAAGAAATTGAGTATTATGCAGCATTAAAAACAAAGTTAATCCTGCCATTTGCAACCACACAGATCAACCTGGAGAACATTAAGTTAAATGAGAGAAGCCAGAAATAGAAAGACAGATACTTCATGATCTTTTTACGGGTGAAATCTAAAAAAGTGGAATGCACAGAAGAAGAGAGTAGAGGAATGGTGACCAGAAGTTGAGGACAAGGCTGGAAAAAGGGAAAGATGTTGGTCAAAGGGACAGACCTTCAGTTTGAGATGAAGAAGTCTTGACCCCTGATGTTCAGCACGGTGACCCCAGTTAATAATAATGGATTCTATCTTGAGATTTGCTAAGAGAGCAGATCTTTAGTGTTCTTACAAACCCCCTCAAAAG
>NW_011388469.1:0-666 GCF_000754665.1 Bison bison bison
TGTTTCCTTCCATTTCTTGAAGAAGGCCTGTATCACTGTCAGCTTTCGTTTCAGAACTGCTGGGCCGGCTTAGAGTTTAGAGATAAGTGTGTGTTAGTCCCTCAGTCGTGTCTGGCACTTTGTTGCCCCTTGGACTGTAGCGCACCAGTCTTCTTTGTCCTTTCCAGGCAATAACCTGGAGTGGGTTGCCATTTCTTACTCCACAGAATCTCACCCCGGGGGAGTCAACTCACGTCCCAACAATGCAAGTGGATTCTTTACCAAAAATTCTCATTATCTACAGAACACTGTCGATAGAAAACCCTAAAGACTCCACACAAAGCTATTAGACCACACTCCTCCAGAGAGCCCTGAACTCAACAGGTCAGAGTGGGTACCAGCATCAGATTGCTCATGGCTTAGGAGTTGTTGGGGATTCTCTGGATCCCACTTCTGATGCCATAAACTAAACCCCCTAGAAACCAACTGGTAGTGGATTTGGGGAAGTGTCTGCAGCCTTCCATTCCCGTGAGATGAGAAGCATATTTGGGTTTTACAGGTGGTCCAGTGGGATCACAAAATCAGAAGAAGTGCAGGAGAGAGAAAAGCCAGTTAGGTGATGCACCACAAGACTCCACTGGCTTTGATGATGGATGAAGGTGTTGAGCCAAGGGATGAGGACACACC
>NW_011388470.1:0-601 GCF_000754665.1 Bison bison bison
AGGATTGCGTGTGTGTGTGTGTGTGTGTGCAGATGACACAAGGAAGGTGAGAGAATAGTGAGGATTTTCTTAAGTGTGTTTAATTTGAAAGGAATTTATTTTTTATTTATTTTTTTTTTTTTTGGCATGATAATTTATTTATTTTTTTTTTCTCTAATTTTATTTTATTTTTAAACTTTACATAATTGTATTAGTTTTGCCAAATTTAAAATCACCAGAAGAGGGCAGAGCTAAACATGTGATACTTGGATGGCTGGGCATGAATGGGAAGAAGCTTTCAAAATGAAGCTGAGTTTTATTTTTGACTGGAATTTAGCACCTCAGTTGCTATCTTTACCCAGCATAGAGACTTGCCAAGAAGACTTGCAACCTAATTTCTCTTCCAAACACAAATGGGGGAATAAAAATTATCACAACAGAATAAATGCTATAGAATATATGCAGTAGAAATTCTTGGCCTTAACAGAACAAAGATGTGGAAGAATCTAACATTTATAATACCTTATACCTTGCTGAAGTCTATGCATACACATTTATGGGGAACAATTAAATAGCTTATAAATCAAACCAGAAATATTGTGTGTGTGTGTGTGTGTGTGTG
>NW_011388471.1:0-772 GCF_000754665.1 Bison bison bison
GATGGCTGGATGGCATCACTGACTCAATGGACATGAGTTTGAGAAAACTCTGGGAGATAGTGAAGGACAGGGAAGCCTGACGTGCTGCAGTTCCTGGGGTCATAAAGAGTCAGACATGATCTAGGGACTAAAGAACAACAAAAGCAGGGAAAATTAATTCATCAGTCAGTCATGTTTCAGACACGTGAGAGAAGTATTTATGTACTCTTACAATAAGCTATCTTGGCAGTGGAGTGGGCTTTTCACATGCTCAAGAGACTAGGAGAAATTACCACCCACTCACCAAGCAGGAACATCTCCACACTCCTCTGCTCATGAGCGGGAATGCGGAGCCACTTTGGTCACTCTCTGTGTCTCTGCTAGAATCGTGCCTGTTGCACAGAGTGTCCCCTCATCTTTTCAGGCTGAACTCCTGCCTGCACCTTCCAGGAGCAGACTTTCTGGAAGGACAGTGGTGGGCACAGCAGGTGGGAAAATATGAATGTTTACTGCTGGGCAGTCTGTGAGATGTGGCCAGGATACTAATCATTGTCATTTCATAATTTATAGGCATGTGTGTATTGTGTCTGGTGCTCAGTTGCTGAGTGGCGTCTGACTCTTTGCAATCCTGTGGACCGTAGCCTGCCAGGCTCCTCTGTCCATGGAATTTTCCAGGCAGAATACTGGCGTGGGTTGCTGTTTTCTCCTCCAGGGGATTTTCCTGACCCAGGGATTGAACCCTCATCTCCTCAATTGGCAGGCAGATTCTTTACTGATGAGCTACTGGGGAAAC
>NW_011388472.1:0-505 GCF_000754665.1 Bison bison bison
AGTGGAGTTTTCAGAGGCTACATAATGTGTGATATATGAACAGACTGCATGCAGAAGCACATATGGGAATCTAGTTGTCTTATATTAAGCTAGATACTGAAAAGACTTGAAAAAATGCCATACAATCCCATTCTTCATACTTTATATTCTATTTTAGAAAAGTTATTTTTCATAAAAATGTTACTTATATTAATATAACATATTTAGTGTTATTGGCATTAATGTAATAGATTTAGCTATTTACACTAATGTAATAGACTTAGTATTATTTTAAATGATTTTTATTTAATAAATACAGTATTTAATAACATATTAAAAACTTTGTTTCAATTTTTAACATAATATTCCATTCAGTTCAGTTGCTCAGTCATGTCTGACCCTAGTAGAACATTATGATAAGCAACATAAAGAAAACTCTATGAGATCCTCCATAATGTTAAACAATGTAAAGTTTGGAAAAAAAAAAAAAAAACAATGTAAAGTTTGGGAGCCACTTTATTAAGCC
>NW_011388473.1:0-788 GCF_000754665.1 Bison bison bison
CTGACACAGGTGTGCAGGCCCCAAAGGAAACAGACAACAGGATCAGCTGGAAAAGGCTTTAAACTAGAGTGGTTGATTCTTCCACTGGGCCGTGGGACCATGAACCTCTACTGCTTCACTGAAGGAACCTGAGGCAGCATCTCAGAGCCCCATGCCAGGATCATGGGGCACCAAAGTTTGGGATGGTCATGGCAGTATGGCCCAGAGGTCATGCAATAACCAGCAGAAACTTTGTTAGTGGATGACAACTGGCCCTTGTAAATGATGAGCTTAAGAGACTGTCACACATGGACTAAAAGAGAAAAGCCTGTATCACAGTAATTGTACAAAAGGACAGAAATTCATCTTAGAACTTTCAAGCAATGCCCCTACAGTTGACTAAGAGCCCACAGTGAGAACCGTCAGGCTAAGGAGCCCCTTCACTTTCTCTGCTGGGATTGTGTGGGGCATGGCTGGGGACAGGGGTGGTTTTATACCAGAAAGGGAAAGGTTTCTAGGCTCTGCCTGCAGTCAATATGAAGATCCTGAGTGAGATGTGAAGGGTTCCACACCACAGAAGGCATTCACCCATCCTTCCCTCTTGCTTATCTTACCTGCAGCAGCCAGTTCCAGGAAGCCTTAGGCAGAAGTGTCCAGATGAGATGCCGGTGCACTTCTCACCAGGCGTCTGTGGATTTGACATCTTCCAGGTGAGGTCTTGCCCTCAGGTCAGCAGACGGGACATAATGCAGCATTACGCTCGGAGGAAGACAGGGATAGAGGACAGAGAGGATCACTCAGCACACAAG
>NW_011388474.1:0-559 GCF_000754665.1 Bison bison bison
AACAGTTGTTCTCTCTGTTACTGCTTAAGTAAATAAAAAGGCCAGTATTACATTTGTTTCTTCTCTACTGTCGAAAACTAGACATTTTCATTTGTTCTACTTTATCCCTGATATGGTGGTTTTAAGTCGGTTAACCATTTGTCCCCTTTTTTACCTGTGGCCCTCATGTAATTCTAAATGTTTCTTTTCACCCTGAAAAGCATTCCAGTTGGTATAATACATTATATGGTGACACTAATTTTAAGTCATTACTATCACTGGCGACATGGGGACATCAAAATGTGAAGCAGAAATAGGATTGTTTCTCACAGCCACACCAAAAAAAAGGAAAGAAAGAAAAAAGGAGAGAAGAAAAGGGAGAGCAAGAGGGAGTAAGAGTGAGAGAGAAAAGCAAGTAGGAAGAGAGAAAAAATCTGGAAAAGCAGATTTTTTTGTTTCTAAATGATAATGGCTTTTGAGAGAAAACTGACCAATTTCAAAAGTTCATCCATGGTATTTGTGATGTTTAGTTATTTAGTTACTGTGGGGTATGTTAAATAATATTTGTTTTTCTACCCTA
>NW_011388475.1:0-681 GCF_000754665.1 Bison bison bison
AGCAGAGCTTCTGCCTGGCTCTCAACCTGGGAACCAGGCTCCATGTTGCGAGTAAGCCCAGGCTGCAAAAAGAGCCTAGGTATTCTGGGTAGGTGTTTCACTTGTCTGCCTTCACCAAAGTCCAGCCAACCACAGATACCAACATCAGACATAGGAATGAACACACCTTCACCCTATTCCAGCCCCCAGCCCTCGAGCTGCCCCACCTGAAGCTGAGGGGACGAGAAGCCAGCTGTCCTGGCCACCTTTTCCTAAGTGTAGATTTTGAACGAAACCAACGTTGTTTATTGAAGCCACTAAACTTAAAGTTGATTAGGAAAAAACAGAAAAATGGATTTTTGAAAAAGGGAAAATAAAGAAACATATAAACATATAAAAAACATATAAAAACATATAAAACATATATAAAAACATATAAAAACATAAAAAAACATATAAAACATATAAAAACATATAAAAAAATAACTTAAATGAAGGTAGAAACTGGTCTCCTATAGACTGGAATATAATAAAAGGTGAGATTTTTAATGACAATGTTGATGAGAAGAAGCATATAACTAGAAGGAAGACTTAAGAACTATTCAGGAAGAAGTTTTTTCAGGGTTCCCTTCAATTACAATTTCTTACAAATAGGCAGGTGTGACTCCTTAGAATTTCTGCTCAAGTTTGAAAGCAATGAAG
>NW_011388476.1:0-728 GCF_000754665.1 Bison bison bison
AACTGAGACTTTTTTCCTCCTAGCAATAGAAGCTAATTTAAGGGAAACAGGAAAAATTTTGACAGTAAACTGAGAAGTGAAAATAAGTCCTCTTCAACAAACCAGACAGAAGAATGAGGCTTTTGGTGGCAGAGATGAAGAGAGAATTATTTGTCTGAGGGCTCTGCTTCCAGGAGTGTGAAACAGCAGCGAATTCAATTTATTTAATTAGGACCTAAAACATGCAGGACAGGAGAGGAATTCAGAGGGGAAAGAAAGTCATCGTGACCTTATGGGGCTCCCAAGCTCAGAGCCAAGTGAAAGAGGCAGGCACGGCGAATCAAGATTGCACTGAGACCCAAGCAGCAGTGCTAGGCTGGATCAGCGACAACAAGGGGGACCGAGAGAAGCCTCATCCTCGTCTGGAAGGAGAGGACAAGGGCAAGAATCAAGGTCATGAGAAAGGCCAAGGGCGGGGTCTCCAAGGGTGAAACAAGGGAAAAGGGAAAGCAGGAAGCTGGGGTCATGGACGAGAACATTTGAGAATTGGCCCTTAGAATGAAGGCAATGCTTGCCTCCCAGGAAGCGCCAACCAGTCTCTACTGAAGAGTGATGTGAGGGGTGAGGCAAGATGGCACTCATGAGTGATGGGGGCAGAATGGACAATCAATGACTTATGAAGCCAGAGCATCATCAGGGTGGAGTTTTAAATGTCCCCCAGGAGGATGGCAGGAGGTGGAAGAAGGGAG
>NW_011388477.1:0-609 GCF_000754665.1 Bison bison bison
CCCTGAGCTGTTCTCCTTGATAAAATATGATGAATATATTCTTTTTAATTTCTTCTCTCTGGAAAATCAGAACAGTAAAATGCATGTGTTTAGAATTTATTTTTTCTAAATTTAAAATTGGAAAACTTCAACTTCTCCCAGTTGATTCAAGTTTGTAATATTATGATTGAGGGCAAGGCCACGGAGGCAGGCTGGGTGGAGCCCTCAGGCAGGCTGATACAGCCTCAGAGGGACAACATCGCTGTCTGCTACACGAGAGGGATCACAGCTGAACCTCGTATTCAGCTCTGAGCCCTGTGTTTAAGAGATGTGTTAATAAACAACACACAGAAGAGAAGGAACCAGGATATGCAAGCCTTAAAGTAAAAGTAGCTGACCTAGCTCACCAAAGGTAACTCATAAACAACATTTATAATTTAGGGACGAATGGTATTTGACATTTAACAAAGACAGAGCCAGCAGTCATGCAGGGATATGAGAGCTGGACCAGAAAGAAGGCTGAGCACCAAAGAATTGATGCTTTTGAACTGTGGTGTTGGAGAAGACTCTTAAGGGTCCCTTGGACAACAAGACCAAATCAGTCAATCCTAAGGGAAATCAACCCTGAAT
>NW_011388478.1:0-631 GCF_000754665.1 Bison bison bison
TGTGTGTGTGTGTGTGTGTGTGTGTGTGTGTGAAGCTTAATGACTCTCAAAATTACTCCAAAGCAAGATCTCCCATCCGGTGTTTTGTGGTTCAGTGATGCTCTGGAAATCACAGTCTAAGAAAAGAGAGTTATTTGTCCAGGTGAATTTGGGAAACTTTTGTTAAATATTTCAATATATATATTTTTTACTCTAGGATATCTCAGAATCAATATGTAGTGACATCGTTGTGAATTTCTAAGGAGGAGGTGATAGTTCGTTTTCCAAAGCCATTTTATCACAGAAACTACTACAGTGTCTGAGATGATAGTGCTCCATAGGAATTGAGGATATTTCCTAAAAACATGAATTTCTTTCCTTTCTTGAAGCAAAAGAGGTTGAAAACAAATGTGGCGAAATGTTAATATTGGGAATGGGTAAAAATTTTGTTGTTATTTTCTATAGAATTAAATTATAGAATTAAAAGTTAAAAAGTGTTCACAGAGAGTTGACCTTTTGCAGGTTTAGGAGTAGAGAAACATGGAAGGAGGAGCCTTTTGCTGTTGCTAGAAAGGTAGCTAGTGTCTTAGTGCTACTTGAGTGCACCTCAAATTGTCTATTATGTTCAAATTGTCTAGTTTGAGGTAAAAGA
>NW_011388479.1:0-658 GCF_000754665.1 Bison bison bison
GAAGCAGCCATACGACAAGTTTATATATTGATTCACAAGGAGCATAGGAACCTAACCCTATATACCCGCTGGGAGCAATGGTTTAGTGGCCACTAATTCATTACTTGTAGTGACTTTATAGGATATAAAGTGAACACACAGTCACACGTTGCAGCAACTGATGTTTCTTGATCAGCATGTGAAAATATGTTAGGATCACAGTTATGCTCAGGGCCTGTTCCTATTCCCATGGCCTTGGGAAGGAAACCTACCTGCCAAAAGTCTCAGGTATCTTGGTTGACACATCAGAATGCTCTGGAAAGGCCAGATACCTGTAGGGCTCAGGCTGGATACTTGAGTATACTCATCCAAGACACCTCCAGGCTGGAAGCACATGGTTAATGAGAGAAATGCCAGTTCCCAGAATGAATGTCTTTGAGAAGACAGCCTTAAAGCCTAAGAATCTGAAATGAATTTTTTGGGTAAAGCCAGAAGGTTCTCTCTTTGTGTCAAGCCACATTCCCAGTTCTAAAAACAGGTATACAAGAGAAAGGTTAACATGGTTGTGACAACAAAATGTCATTCCCAGCTCAGATAATGTGACTTTGTACAGGAGAATGTAGGCTTGTTAGCTCAGCTCAGGAGGGCACTGAGGGTGGAAGATTACTTTTCCTGGCGC
>NW_011388480.1:0-767 GCF_000754665.1 Bison bison bison
AAAAAATATACTTCTAAATAACATGTGGGCCAAAGAGAAAATCTAATAATAAGTCTTGAAATATTTTCAACTAACTGAAAACAAAATTACAGTTTATCAGAAGTTGTGGGATATAGCAAAATCTGTAAAGAGCTATATATGGCATTGAATGCCTATATTAGAAAAACCTAAAATTAATAATTTACCATTCCATCTTAGTAAACTTGTGAAAGGAAAAAGAGGAAAAAGAAATAAAGCAGAAATTAATCACAGTGGAAAAAAGAAGACTAGAGAAAAACAACAAAACCAGAAGCTTTAACTCTAAAGAAAAAACAAAAAAACGATGTAAGTCTCAGCACCCTAATCAAGAAAAAAAAAGAGAAAACACAAATTAAATTATGAATAGTAGAAATGAAAGAAGAGTCATGATGATTGATATGATGGACATTAAAAGGATAATAAATGAATATCATAAACAACTTTGTACCTTCAAATATAAAAGTTAAATTAAGAAATTGCTTGAGGATATAACTAACCAAAATTTTGAAAGGAAAAATACATAGTTTGAATAGGTCTGCCTCTATTAAAGAAATTTAATCTATAAGTAATAAGCTTCCAATAAAGACAGCAACAAGCCCAGATGATTTCACTGATGAAATATAACAAAAATTTAAAGAAGAGATGATAACAGTTCTCTACAATCTATTTCAGAGAATAGAAGCAAAGGGAACACTTCTTCATTCCTTCCATGAGGCCAGCATTACATTTTAATTTCAAAACCAGAAAAA
>NW_011388481.1:0-551 GCF_000754665.1 Bison bison bison
TGGCAGGTGGATTCTTTATCACTGAGCCACCTGGGAAGACTCCTTCAGTTCAGTTCAGATCTGTTCAGTCACTCAGTCATGTCCGAGTCTTTGCAACCCCATGGACTGCAGCACACCAGGCTTCCCTGTTGCCCCCTTATTTACATATAAAATACTTTTTATTTACTGAACACGTTTATTTTTGCCACTTTATAGAATTGTAAAAATGATAGCTGTAGGTAACTGCTTTATGTGTGCTCGTGAAATTTGCTGGTGTGCTACCAAGATTGTGTATGAAACAGTCACTCCTTATCTTTCAATTTTCTGTGTGAAAAATAAATTGGATATTTAGGTTGAAAATTCATGCTGGAGCTATCCTGGGAACAATGATTAAAAGATTAAATGTGTAGACAAAGTAATGAGATGCATTTTTGCTTATCAATGGGAAAACAGAGTAATTTCTTCTTAAAGCAAATATTCTGTACAGCAAGTACAAGATAGTAAAAAAAAAAAAAAAAAGCTTGTATGGACAGAGAAAGTTTAGACAGTTTCAAGAAAATTAACTTTGTCTT
>NW_011388482.1:0-552 GCF_000754665.1 Bison bison bison
CACAGCCCCTTGACATTAGAATGTTGATACTCAGGCCCTTGTGCAGCTGTCTGTGCATGAGGCCAACAGATGGGATAGTGTTTAAAAGAAAAAAAAAAGCTGCATTGCTAAGGTTCAAATTTTCTAATCCTCTCGCTGAGGCTCTGAAAGCTGACTGCTTGAAAAGGAGGCTGGCTGCTCCCTCATCTGAAGAACCTTGGTCCTCTGATATCCTCCTGGTCTCAGCCCAGCGACACATGTGGAGCTGCAGAGTGGAAGATGTTCAGAAGGCATACCAACTCAGTTAACATGTCATGGAAGATATTCCTGTGGTTGACTTGCCATCATGATCCTAATGCTGGTTCTGTTCTGGAAGAACACTTAGGACTAGGGATAAAGGCCGCAAGGTGGAAAAACAAAAAATAATCATCTTTTCATACTTTTTCTAGAACATGGCATTCAATTTGCAAAAAAATTTGCACATCAGTGAGGATCTATTTATAATTGGTCAACAAACAAGTACTACAGACAGTAGTGCTCATTTTTTATTTACAACAGTCCATTAAAAAAAAA
>NW_011388483.1:0-684 GCF_000754665.1 Bison bison bison
CTTTCCATAACCATAGAACATGACCGAAAAATCTTTATTTTTTAAAACCAACATGATCTTAACTGTAAAACCTGATGAAGCCATTCTAAAATATCTACAGATCACTCTTATTTGTGAAAATATCTGAACTATTCTAAATAAAATACTACCAAATAGAAACAGCAGGACCCAATGTTAAAATGTATGGTTATTCTAGAAAAGTCACTACAATGCCAACTAATTTATCAATAAAATATATTGAATCAAAATAATAAAACAGAGAAAGAGGTCAAGATAAATACATCAAAACTACAACTACACATAGAGCGACTTCTGCTGAAATCAACCTGGGGACTTAGCAGAGCAGCTCTTTCACAACCAAAGTTGTAAAGAAAGATCCACATGGAGTTGGGAAGGAAGGGAGAAGTAATCTGGTTCCGGGCAGGGACCAACACCCCTGGCTGGGGATAATGAAGTGGAGGGAAGTACGACCGGCCAGAAGATCCTCTCTGAGGAACAAAAGGTTTGGGCACCATATTAGTCACCCTAACCCTGGGAGAGCGCAAATGTACGAAGAGCACCTAAATGTCACAGATAAAGAAATGTATGTTAAGTTTAAATCATGTCTCACTCACCAAATTGGCAGTTCAGATAAAAATTATACTCAACCTTTCCTGGTGGGAGGGTTGGTGGGGGGGCGGGGGA
>NW_011388484.1:0-664 GCF_000754665.1 Bison bison bison
CTCTTTAACATTGGTCTGGGCAATGAATTTTGTTGTTCGCGTTTTTGATATAACACTAAAAGCATAGTGGAACAAAAAATAAACAAGAGGGCGTATATCAAACTACAAAGCTTTTGTATAGCAAAGGAAACACTCCCAAAAAAAAAATGAAAAAGCAACATACAGAAAGGGAGAAAATATATGCAAATAATTTATATGATAAGGTATTAAAGTCTAAAATATATAAATAACTCAAATAATTGAATAGCAAAAAAAAAAAAAACAACCCTCTTATTGAAAAATGGTCTGAAGACCCAAATAGACAGTTTTCCAAGAAAAAGACACACAAATGGCCAACAGGTACGTGAAAAGGTGCTTAACATCACTAATAATCAGGGAAAGCAAATCAAAATCACAGTACCTTATGACGTCACACCTATTAGGATGGCTATTGTCAAAAAGAGAAGTGATAGTGTTCTTGAGGATGTGGAGAAAAAGGAATCCTTGTACACTTTTGGTAGGAATGTAAACTGGTACAACCATTATTGAAAACAGTATGGAGATTCCTCAAAAATTAAAAAATGTAGCTATTATATGATCCAGAAAACCACTTCTAGGTATATATCTGAAGAAAATGATAACAGTATGTTGAAGAGATATCTGCACTCCCATCTTCACTGCAACA
>NW_011388485.1:0-519 GCF_000754665.1 Bison bison bison
ATGGCAAAGAAAATGAACTCCAATGAAAAGGTTTCACACAAAAAAAGAGAATATTTGGCCTATTATTAGCAATGGGAAGTGAAAATATTGCTGACTCTTATAGCTGCAGGACTTTGTAAAATGACTTACCTCTGAAGAACTGCAGCGAATTTTCAGTTCCCAAGGGAGAGCCAGATGTCTGTTATTATAAAGAGATAAAGGAAGCGATCTGTGTGTGTATGTGTAGAGGTGTGCATGTGTATGCTTAGATGCACACATATATACAGAATATACATGGTATGTATATACATGATATATATGTTATTAATATATACATAATTATGAACAATACATAATTTATACTATATGCATAATATATATTTAAATATCATATTGTTATTGTAAAGTCACTAAGTCGTGTCTGACTCTCTGTGATCCCATGGACTCGAGCATGCCAGGCTTCCCTATCCTTCACTATACTGGAGTATCCTCAAACTCATGTCCACTGAGTTGATGATGCCACCCAACCATCTCATCCTC
>NW_011388486.1:0-711 GCF_000754665.1 Bison bison bison
AGGGCTGATCTCCTTTAGAATGGACTGGTTGGGATTAGTATCCTTATAAAAAGAAGTCCCAGAGACCTAGCTTGTTCTTTCTGTTATGTGAAGACACAGAGAAACACAGCAAAGAAGGAAGACAGGAACCAGAAGCAAGCTCTCCCCAAATCTGCCAGCACCTTGGACTTGGACCTCCCAGCCCCCAGACCTGTGAGTAATTAATTTCTGTTGTTTGTTTGGTTTATTTCATTGTATTGAAGTATAATTGATTTACAGTGTTGTGGTAGTTTCTGGTGTACAACGAAGTGGTTTAGTTTTATACATATTTACTGTTTTTAAGATTCTTTTCCATTATAGTTTATTGCAAGATACTGAATAGTTTCCTGTGTTATACAGTAGGTCCTTGTTGTTTATTTATTTTTGTTTATTTTATATATAGGGAAAATGTTAGTCACTCAATCGTGTCTGACTGTTTGTGACCTCATGGACTATAGCCTCCATGGAGTTCTCCAGGCAAGAATACTGTAGTGGGTTGCCATTCGCTTCTCCAGGGACTCTTCCTGACCTGGGGATTAAACTAGATCTCCCATATTGCAGGCAGATTCTTTACCGTCTGAGCCATCAGATAAGCCCTTTTTATATAGTAGCTTGTATCTGTTAATCCTAAACTCCTGATTTATCCCTCCCCCCAAATTTCTGTTGTTTATAAGCCACCCAGCCAGTGGTACT
>NW_011388487.1:0-660 GCF_000754665.1 Bison bison bison
GTTGGTGATGGACAGGGAGGCCTGGAGTGCTGCGATTCATGGGGTCACAAAGAGTCGGACACGACTGAGTGACTCAACTGAACTGAAAGCATGTTTCTGGTTATTGGATCTTCCAGAAAAAGCACATATTTAAAAGTTTTTTTTTTTTAAGTTTAAAATTCTTGAGGTATTAGAAAGGCCATATGATGCCCTAAGAAAGACCCCATATCTGAGGAAGTTGGAGACTGATGGGAAGGATTTGAGATGGCAGCCTGCCTCAGATATACCATTTGAAAATGAAAGTGTTAGTCGCTCAGTCGTGTCTGACTCTTTGCGACCCCATGGTCGGTCCATGGGATTCTCCAGGCAAGAATCCTGGAGTGGGTTGCCATTCCCTTCTGCAGGGGAGCTTCCCGACCCAGGGATCAAACCCGGGTCTCCTGCATTGCAGCCAGATTCTTTACCATATGAGCTACCAGAGAAGCTAGATGTACCATTTATTAAAACCAAACAAACACACAGCAGAGGGTAGAAAGAGGTAAGCTGAATGGAAAGGTAACATCTGAGCATGTGTGCTAATGGACCTACGTAACTGGGAGTGGCCAGTTTTGGCGGGAGGCAATCCTGCTTCAAGCAGGAAACTTCAAGTTTCCACCCACTTTGAAAAGGCACTCCTGTCCC
>NW_011388488.1:0-773 GCF_000754665.1 Bison bison bison
GAGAAACAGTCAAAACCAGAATGGCCCCACAAGCATGTTTTATCACTCTCACAGCCAACTCACAGAAAGAAAATCCTCTTTATGAAATCCCTCCCTTCAAGAAGCCAGTTACTAAAGTTGCCAAACACACTGGTGTGGTTGAGTGCGGTCACTCAAATCAAAGAGCTTTAACATAGCCTCTTCCCACTGCTATTTCCATAAAACTAACAAAATTTTTAAAAATTCCATTAGGATCTTGCCACACGCACAAACTCAGAGAAAGCCTAACTCATTTTCTGGTGAATGGCTCCTGTATTTCAGCTGCTGAATTTCATGTAGTAAGTTTGGAAGGAATACTACCTCGAGGACCCAAAGCAAAATGAGGCAAGATGTTAGTACATTTCGTGGGAATAAAACATGAATGATGGCAAGGTCAACCAGTCAGTCAGCGAATGATGTTATTAAGTACTGGTCAAGGTGCTTTTAGAGAGACCAAAGAAATAAAAGGTAATACTGTGTCCTTGAGGATGGATAATGCAGCTCCAACAAGAACACATACACTTAGAATAGCATAAGAAGGCACACGTATGTTTACATTGGCCGCAAATGTTAGTCCTCACGTTTAGTTAGGAAATCACCCCTCCTCCATTTTAGAAGTTATTTTAACCCAAGGATGGAGGGGGAGGGGGGAATTTGCAGATAAACTGACTTTACTGAAGTTGTAGCTCCTGAGGATCAAGGTCATTCCTCCTCTTGTTAATTCTGGGAAGTCTTTTTTTTTTTTTTTTCCCCTT
>NW_011388489.1:0-865 GCF_000754665.1 Bison bison bison
ATTTTCCAGGTAAGAATACTGGAGTGGGTTACCATTTCCTTCTCCAGGGGATCTTCCCAACCCAGGGATTGAACCTGGGTTTCCTGCATTGCAGGTGGATTCTTTACCAGTTGAGCCACCAGGGAAGCCCTAATTGCCCCCAGGAATATTTACTGGAAATGCTGTACACTGGTGAACCCACACACATGCTTACCCAGTTCAAGATTTGCTGAATCCCATTTGGTGAAGGTGAGCAGTGAGATGTTGCACAAGGTGTTTCCAACTAGATAGGGAGTGCAGAACAGTGGTTCTCAACCCTGGCTACACATGAAAATCACTTGGGAGATTTTTTAAAGTATCAGTGCTGGGGCACTACCTCTAGACCAATTCAATCAAAATCTCTGGAGGTGGGACTTGGGCTCTGATATGTTTGAAAGTTTCCCAGCCCAGTCTAGAGAGGCCAGAGTATCACTGGTCTAGAATCTAGGATGACCAGCCAGCCTGGACTTGCCTAGTTTTAGCCCTGAATGTCCTACATCCCAGAAGACCCCTCAGTCCTGGGCAAACAAGGATGGCAGATCATTGTCTCCAATCAGGCAATAAAAAGTTGTCACAGAAATTTTCAATGAAAATCAAATAAGAAAATACTAATCTGAAGTAAGATTCTTGGATATAAGTAACCACAATTCACCAGAGTGCAGGAGAAGGTTGAGGCTCAGAAAACACTACTGCTCTATGAATGACTGTAGCTCAACAAAGGCCACTGAGGTTGTAGTGCCAGGCTGGTAAACTCCAGTTCTTGGTGTCTTGGTCCAGAAATTGCTGACCGAACGCTGATTTTACTTGGAGCCACATTCTCAACCAATAACTCTGTATCCACAATCTC
>NW_011388490.1:0-581 GCF_000754665.1 Bison bison bison
AGGAAATGGCAACAGTCCAGTACTCTTGCCTGGAAAATCCCATGGACAGAGAAGCCTGGTAGACTACAGTCCATGGGATCACAAAGAGTCAGACACAACTGAGCGACTTCACTTTCACTTTCAAGAGTGGGAGCAGGAACACCTCTCAGGGCACCTGGAAGAGTCCAGGTGAGAGATCATGTTGACTTAAATTCCAATGACAGCAGCAACGAAGACCCAGCACAACCAAAAAATAAATTAATTAAATACATAATTTAAAAAAAAATTCCAATGATAGCCAGAGGGCTAGAGAGAAATGAACAGATTCAAGATCTATTGTGAAGATAGAGCCAAAGTACTTCCTGATGGATTGTAGGTGGAGTTTAAGGGGACTGGAGGAATTGGAGATGATTCCTAGCCTTGTGGTTTATGAATGGTGTTGACATTTATTGAAATTGAGAAGGCCTGCGAAGGCAATGGCACCCCACTCCAGTACTCTTGCCTGGAAAATCCCATGGAAGGAGGAGCCTGGGAGGCTGCAGTACATGGGGTCGCTAAGAGTCGGACACGACTGAGCGACTTCACTTTCACTTTTCACTTTC
>NW_011388491.1:0-838 GCF_000754665.1 Bison bison bison
ATTTGGGGGTTTTTTTTAAAGGCAGAAATGCCTTAAAAGTTAAGGCAGAAGTTTAGCATTTCTGGTTTGTCTTTGCCTTTTGAAGAAGCTAGCTTGAGTGGAAAATGTGTGGAGACATCAGATTACTGAAGTCTTCATTTTATAGTTAGTGCATAGCCACCTGCAGGTCTTGAAGGATATTTTAAGGATATTAGTAAACCTAACTGAAAGTACTTTCATTTTTTGTACTCTTTGTTCTTCAGTAAGAGTTCTACATTTGATAACTTTAACCAAGAAAGAATTACTTACTTATGCTAAGGATACAAAAAAATTACAACAGAAGATAAAGGAGAAAAAACTTGACAGACTTGTTCATCATATTTTAAAGTGCACTTGTAAAATGAGAGAAATATGTAACTAGAAAACAGTAGTAGACTTTCAGTACCTTAGTTATGCCACTTGACAAACAAAAATTGATGTGTAAAATGAAGCAAAACATGAAAATCCCTGATAAATGCAGAAACATGAATTGTTTATCAGTGTTAAATATATTAAATTTTTATAGTAAATTATTTGTATATGCTAATATAAGAAAAGTGGGGCCTTCAGCATCAAAGCAGTGCCTACATCAGACATTGTCTATATATAATAACCCACATATACATTTTGAAAATAATTTTTAGCTGAAATATGCAATTCTATGCAGTTAATATCGGAGAAGGCGATGGCACTCCACTCCAATACTCTTGCCTGGAAAATCCCATGAACGGAGAAGCCTGGTAGGCTGCAGTCCATGGGGTCGGGAAGAGTCGGACACAACTGAGCGACCTCACTTTCACTTTTCACTTTCATGCATTGG
>NW_011388492.1:0-589 GCF_000754665.1 Bison bison bison
GCCATGGTCAGCGCAGGGCTGGGGGAGGCGATGGACAGACACAGACGTGTTGGCTCCTTGCCAAGCCAAACACACCCTCTGCCTCAGAGATCCAGGATAGAGACAGGATTTCCAGGAACCTAGACCCCTCTCCCCATTGAGGAGGGTCATTGTACTGTCCTCCCTTGCTCAATTCTGAATGTGCAGAGATATAGAAATATAGAACGTGTTGGATTTCTAGCGCCGCCCACCCCCCCAGTCCGGGGAAAATAGTAGTTATTTGGAGATGGAGATGTTCCCTTCTGAGCACCTTGGGACCATCCAGGTGGCATGCTATACACTCTCCCAGGCTCTCTGAAGAGCACGCAGACGTGGCTGTGCCCTGGCCCCTGATCTCAGGAATCACTCAGGCAGACAACTCACATCTGAACCTTTCCTCGTCTTTAACTGATGCCTGCTGTCCTTCCCAAGGCTGGCACTACGTGTTGAGCCCTCACGCCCGCCTTGGCTTGGCCCCAGGGATGTGAGATCCTCTTTGGTTTGCCGTCCAGAGGACCGGCTCCAGAGACACCACTTGGGACACCACGTAGGTCAAGGCTGCTCACTCCTG
>NW_011388493.1:0-698 GCF_000754665.1 Bison bison bison
AAATTGATGATGACATCTTTTCTTTTCCTGTGCTGAAAATATTCAAACATTTCTTGAACAGCAGGTATACAGGTGAGTAATTTGCTAGAGAAGTTCCAGTGTCTATTTAAGGAGGGAAAATACAAATAGTAACATAAAACTATTCACAATAACACAATAAATGCAGTAGCATATAACTTATTTCTTTAAGTTTCCCACAGGATTGAAATGCAAATCATAATAATATATAGAAAAATAACCTGAAGTCTGGAGTGCATAAACAAAAGTTTAGTATCAGGAGACCAAACTAATGTATAATTGTGCACAAGACCCAGGTTATAAATACATGTATAATTTTATAATTTCATTTGCTTAACCCAAAACTGTTTGTATCATGTCCATAAGTCCCGAATACACAGTAAATACACAGTAAGTATTTAGGCAGAGTATAAGGGATTAATTTTGAGATTGTTTGGTGGCTATTGGCTATGAGTTATGCATATGAGTGTTGATTTCTTTTTTATTCCTTTCTACTTTTAAAAAAATTTTTTTTGATGTGTACCATTTTTTAAGTCTTTATTGAATTTGTCACATCATGGCTTCTGTTTTATGTTTTGGTTCCTTGGCTGCAAGGCATTTGGGATTTCAGCTCCCTGACGAGAAATGAAACCCACACCCTTACACTGGAAGCAAAGTCTTAACCACTGGGCTTCCAGGGA
>NW_011388494.1:0-716 GCF_000754665.1 Bison bison bison
ATCCCTGGGTTGGGAAGATCCCCTGGAGAAGGGAATGGCTATCCACTCCAGTATTCTTGCCTGGAGAATTCAAAGGACAGAAGAGCCTGGCCAGCTACAGTCCATGGGGTCACAGAGTCGGACACAACTGAACGACTAACACTTTCACACTTTTCACATACTCTCTTGATGGTCGACCCCAACAAGCAGCCCTGATGAGTGAAATTAAAAGCATCCAAGACTCTCCCTGACACCTGAACTTGATTCCAGGAAACTTGTGGCAGAGGGTTATGTGTGAATGTGATACAGGATTTGAGATTAAATAGAACTCTCTCTGGCGCAAGGCTCACTAGTGTGATAAAGACAGTGCTCACCAAAAAGTCTAGTCGCAATCTCTTATTTCCAGCCTCCCTTCCAGTTAGACTGGGGTGACTAGTTCTGGTCAATGAGAAGCGGTTAAGAACAGTGTGTCCTGTCCATTACTTCTACCTTTGCTTTCATGGAAACCTGTTCCAGGTGATGGAGATACAAGGTTGCAGAGCATCCGTCATCTTGGTTCTCGTAGTAAGTGAATGAAGTCGAGCCCCAGCTAACCCACGTGGGCTATGTACCATGAGGGAGAACAAACAAACACAATAAGTACAATAAACCTTTGTTAAGTCATTTGGGTTTCAGAGTCAACTGTTAACACATAATCCTAGCTTAATAAATCCATTAATCATGTGGTTTTGGAAAAG
>NW_011388495.1:0-554 GCF_000754665.1 Bison bison bison
CAATACCCAGATATCCACGATGGTATGATCACTCACCTAGAGCCAGATATCTTGGCATGTGAAGTCAAGTCATCCTTATGAATCATCACTATGGAGAAAACTAGTGGAGCCGATGGAATTCCAGTAGAGCTATTTCACAGACTAACAGATGATTCTATGAAAGTGCTACACTCAATATGCCAGGAAATTTGAAAAACTCACCAGTGGAAACAGGACTGGAAAATTTCAGTTTTCAGTCCAATCCTAAAGAAAGGCATTACCAAAGAATGTCCACACTGTCACACATTTTTCCCCATGTCAAATGGGAGAGAAGTAATGCTCAAAATTCTCCAATCTGGGTTTCAGCAGTTCCTGAACAATGAACTTCCCCATGTTCTAGCTGAATTTAGAAAAGTGTGAAGAATGAAGGATCAAATTGCCAATATCCATGGGGTCATCAAAAAAGTAAGAAATCTAAAAAAACCCCCAAAACCCTGTTTCATTCTTTTTTACAGAAGCCTTTGACTGAGGGGATCACAAAAAATTGTTAAGTAAATTCAAAGTGCTGGGAAAAC
>NW_011388496.1:0-689 GCF_000754665.1 Bison bison bison
CCTGCAGTGTGTGGCCCCCAAATTCAGGCACTGAAGCCCCAACCACCAGTACCTCTGGTGTGACTACATTTGGAGACAGAGTCCTTAAAAGGAGATTAAGTCAAGATAAGCCATTGGGGTTGGCTCTAATTCAATCTACTCAGTGTCCTTATAAGAAGAAAAAAATCACACACACAGAGACACCAGGGCTGCCCACGTACCATGTGAAAGCCCACATGAGACACAGCAGGAAAGCAGCTGTCTGTAAGGCAGGGAGACACCAAACCTGCTGGTAGTGCCTTAACCTTGGACGCCCAGCACCAGAACTTCGAGAAAACTAATTTCTGTTGTTTAAAGCACCCAGTCTACGGCGCTCTGTCAGGGCAAACTGAGCAAAGTAACACACTGATCTCATCATTTTCTGCAAAGACTTTTTAAAATGCCACAGCAAGCAGTAGGGAATATTCTCACAATGACTGGAAATACAGGAAATCTCAGCAGAGAAATAAAGACTGGAATGGAAATTTTAGAAAGGTAAGGTGTAACCACCATATCTACATATGTGTACATATAGACATATACACACTAGATGGACACTGAGATGACAGAGAAAACAGTGAACCTGAAAATAGATCAAGAGAACTCATCCACTCTAAACAACAAAGAGAAAGGAGACTGAATAAAAATTAACCAAGTCACAGGGACCTGTG
>NW_011388497.1:0-708 GCF_000754665.1 Bison bison bison
ATGAACAAGTCATATTGCATAATTTCATGTATATAATGTATCTAAAATAGCCAAGTTTATAGAAACACAAAATAAAGTGATAGTTTCCAGGAGCTTTGGAGAAAAACATAGGGGAGTTGTTGTCAATGGTCATAGAGTTTTATAAGATGAAAACATGTGCTAGAGATTTGTTATATAACAGTGTAAATATACTTAGAACCACTGAACTGTGCCCTAAAAATAGTTAAGATTATAAATTTTATCTTATGTGTTTTTCACTACAATTTGAAAAATGAGTCACAAACCTGAAAAAAAGGAGTATTCACTAATTCTGCTTCATTGTTAGCTCAAAGGAAAATACTTGACATTTGAGATATTTTTTTCCTTTTTGGAAGAGATGTGGGTATTCAAAATTCAAAAACAGACCCCTACATATGTTGTCTACAGGAGACCCACCTCAAAACAGGGGACACATACAGACTGAAAGTGAAGGGCTGGAAAAAGATTTTCCATGCAAATAGGGACCAAAAGAAAGCAGGAGTAGCAATACTCATATCAGATAAAATAGACTTTAAAACAAAGGCTGTGAAAAGAGACAAAGAAGGTCACTACATAATGATCAAAGGATCAATCCAAGAAGAAGATATAACAATTATAAATATATATGCACCCAACACGGGAGCACCGCAGTATGTAAGACAAATGCTAACAAGTATGAAAGGAGAAATT
>NW_011388498.1:0-578 GCF_000754665.1 Bison bison bison
CTAATAATTAGTAGCAAGAGCAATCATTGTCATTATTATCAGGAGTAGATGTAATAGTAAGAAACAGATGAAAAAGAATGAAATAATACAATTTGCAGCAACATGGGTAGGCCTAGAGAATACTGAGTGATGTAAGTCAGACAGAGAAGAAATATCGTATGGCATCCCTTATGTGTGGAATCTCAAAAGAAATGATACAAATGAACTTACAAAATAGAAACAGAAATAGACTCACAGACTTAGAGAAAGAACTTACGGTTGTGGGGAAGGGGGGGAAGGTGGAGGGAAGGATAGGGGGAAGGGATAGTGAGGGAGTTTGTACACATTGCTATATTTTAAATGGATAACCAACAAGGACCTACTGTATAGCACATAGAACTCTGCTTGATGTTATGTGGCAGCCTGGATGGGAGGGGAGTTTAGGGGAAAATGGTTACATGTATATGTATGGCTGAGTCCCTTTGCTGTTCACCTGAAACTATCATAACATTGTTAATTGGCTATACTCCAATACAAAATAAAAAGTTACAATTAAAATAAGTAAGAGGCAGACTCAAGATTTGAACCTAGGTCTGTCT
>NW_011388499.1:0-680 GCF_000754665.1 Bison bison bison
AAAGGGGCGTCGTTCTCATTCCATAACTGCTTCTGAGCTGACAAGGGGTGTTGTCCCTAAATTGGTGAGGCAACATATTCTCCTAATCCTCATATTGAGGATATCTGATCCAGGGGCCCCAAATAGTAGCTGGAGGAAGCTACAGCAGTAGCAGGAGTTTGAGCAACCATTTGTAACTTAAAAGCTTTCATGCAGCTAGAAACAAATCCAGTTATACAATTACAGATGCAGGGAGCAAACAGCAAGAACAAAACAACCAGAATTATTGTAATTAAGATAATTGTCCACCATGGGGAACTAGTTAACGTTTCCCAAAGTGAAGCAATTGAGGCTTCAGGAGTATCCATGGCCCTAATCATCTTGTTCAACCCTGTCTTATAATACCAGGCAGGAGAAAGATTCCCCAGGGAGACATAATGTCTATCACACAATATAATTAAGCAAAAGAGAGGTAACTATCTTATACAAGGCCCATTTAAAGATACCATGAGAATAATCAAGACAGCAGACTAGTAGGATGTGAAGCTCACCTTCTCCCCCAGATACATGAAAAATACATCTATATGTAGAACAGTTCTCATGGGGTATCTACTGAACACTGGCAGAAGATCTCAGGCTGCTGAAAGGGCAAGAAAATCTCCGTGTAACTGGGTAGGCAAAAAAGTAAAAAAAAAAAAAAA
>NW_011388500.1:0-716 GCF_000754665.1 Bison bison bison
CAGCCTGGTTCATGGCAGGGACAGAGATGCTGACTCAGGAGTATTTGTTGGGGGTTTGAACAAAGGCAGAACTCACCCTGGTTCAGTGCAGGGACCGAATTGCAGGCTCAGGAGTGTTTCTCGGGGCTTGAACATTGGGAGCACCCAGGCTGCTTTTGTGCAGGGTTCCTTATGTGGGTTCAGGATTATGTGTTGGGAGACTAACGAGGGCAGAAACTAGATTCGTTCAGTGCAGTGACAGAGAGGTGTGATCAGGAGTATTTTCAGCAGCCCTGCTAAAAGGCAGAAACCATCGTAGTTCAGTGCAGGGACCGAGCTGTTGGCTCAGATTATTAGTCAGGGTCTTGAACAAGGATAGGACCGAGGCTAGCTCAGCGCAGAGACCGAGATGCAGGCTCAGGAGTGTTTGTTGGGGTTTTGAAAATGGAGGGCCCAGCCAATTTAGTGCAGAGACAGAGAGGCGGGCTCAGGAATATTTGTTGGGGACTTGAACATGGGAAGGACCCAGCCTGCTCAGGGCAGGGTCCAAGATTTTAGCTGAGGAGTATGTGTTGGGGGATCTAACAAGGGCAGGACCTAGACTCGTGCAGTGCAATGACCGAGATGTAGGTTCAGGAGCATTTGCCAGTGGCTTGATCACGTGCTTGACCCCGCCTAGTTCAGTGCAGGTAATGAGATGTGGGCTCAGGAGTGTTTCCCGCAGCTTGAATATGGGA
>NW_011388501.1:0-711 GCF_000754665.1 Bison bison bison
CTCTTAGAAATCAAAAATGAGTCTGCTAGCAGTTTCCCTGGTGGTTCAGTGGTAAAGAATCTGCCTGCCAATGCAGGAGAAACAGTTTTGATTCCTGGTTCAGGAAGATCACCACGCTGCAAAGCAACTAAGCCCATGTGCCACAAGAGAGTAGTCCCCACTTGCCACAACCAGAGAAAAGCAGGTGCAGCAATAAAGACCCATACAGCCAAGAATAAATATTTTATATTTTTGCTAGAAAAAATAATCAGATCATTCTATGTTAGGTAATACTTGACTGACCTTAATGACAGATAAGCAGACAAGTATTCAAAATAAAATGATCAGTAGATTCAAAAATGTCAATTTTACTTTGATGAAATAATAACTAAAAAACAACCAACTATTAGCAAAGTGAGAATAATCTATTCTTTCCATACACAAGTAAAAATTCCAACAAAAACAAATTAAATGCAAAATATTTCAGAGTAATTGTTGTCTAAAACAACTCAATTTGAAAAAACTCACTTAGAAGTAAATACTCCATAGAGAATAAGCTCTTGTTGCCTGGAAGGAGGGGTAATAAAAATTAAATTATGAAATCATTCTTTTTGGGGGCAGGGTCTTCTGATTAATGAATCAGCTCACATTAATTTAAAATGAGGAACTAGTGATGTTTTAATAAAACCATAATTGCAAGGTAATGGTACTGCTGCTGCTGCTAAGTCACTT
>NW_011388502.1:0-753 GCF_000754665.1 Bison bison bison
ACCCAGGCTTGCAGAGCTGCCTGTGCACTACTCCCTGCCAAAGCCTCCTCTGCCTTTACCTCCTTCTTCCTGGTTGGGTGCCTGTGCTCTGGGGCAATCTTGAGAGCAGACACTGGTGAGAGGAACACACACAGAGGTGGGGCTCAAACCACAGCTAAGCCCCTTGGACAATGCAACTAAGGAAGAAGAACTGAAATCTCTCCTCATGGCTGAGGGAACCAAGGATTCATACCCCAGCTGCTGGCTTTGTAAACCCAATGCCTGCAGAATATCTGAATGGATGAGTGCTCCTGCAGCTCAGATAGGTCTAGCTTTACCAGTGGTGGACTCTGTGGGCACATGTGGGTGAGGATTGAGTCGGATCAGAATTGAGCTGCCTCAAAAGCTCACACAGTAGTTTCAGGTAAACAGTTAATGCAGTTCTGAGACTTGACTTTGGTAGATGTGCACTGGTGGCCTGGTGAAAACGGCACCTGAAAGACATGAGGATCAAGTCTTATTGCCAGCATATCCATGGTTAAGGTGGAGCTGAGATTAGTTTCAACGATGATATTTATGAGCCAGCATGATGGGTGAAAAGTGACACGAGAGCACACTCACAGCTCCAGAGGAGGAATACTCAGAGGCTTCTCTCCAAGTGGGAGTGCTCAAATCCCACCTACCTCACATGGAAGATCAGAAACACAGTTCTGAAACAGATATGGGAGCCTCTGTCCCAACAGCTAAGGAGTAGACCCTGCCCCTGGCAGGAGA
>NW_011388503.1:0-720 GCF_000754665.1 Bison bison bison
TGAAGAGATCTCTAGTCTTTCCCATTCTATTTTTCCCCTCTATTTCTTTGTACTGATCACTGAGGAAGGCTTTCTTATCTCTCCTTGCTACTCTTTGGAACTCTGCATTTAAATGGGTATATCTTTCCTTTTCTCCTTTGCTTTTCACTTCCCTTCTTTTCACAGCTATTTGTAAGGCCTCCTCAGACAGCCATTTTGCTTGTTTGCATCTCTTTTTCTTGGGGATGGTCTTGATACCTGTCTCCTGTACAATGTCATGAACCTCCATCCATAGTTCATCAGGCACTCTGTCTGTGATCACCAATTATACACACTAAACAAAATAGTTAATAACTACAGAATATTTCATCATTTAAGCATATTTTCACATATGATTTTTGTGAATACTCTATGCCTTACTTTTTTATTCAATGTCATATAGCAAGTGTGTTACTTTGACATCAAGGACATTATATAAATGTTAGTTCAGTTCATTTTCTCAGTCATATCTGGCTCTGTAACCCCATGGACTGCAGCACACCAGGCCTCCCTGTCCATCACTAACTCCCAGAGCTTGTTCAAACTCATGTCCATTGATTCAGTGATGCCATCCAACCATCTCATCCTCCTTTGTCCCTGTCTCATCCTGCCTTCTATCTTTCCCAGCATTAGGATCTTTTCCAAGGAGTCAGATCTTCACATCAGGTGGCCAAAGGATTGGAGTTTCAGCTTCAGCATCAG
>NW_011388504.1:0-660 GCF_000754665.1 Bison bison bison
CTGGGCCCCCTGTTACTCCCTCTTCTGTATCACAGTAGCCTTCTTGCACTTCTAGAACTTTTAGTTTCCTCTGCCTGGACCTCTCTTCCTCCAAGATATTTGCATAATTTCTTCCCTCCTGCTCCTCAAACCTTGTCTAATACCCTCATTTTCAAGGATGCTTTCCCTGATCACCTTAAATTTCTACTTCAGCCCCTGTCCCCACCCCCACTGCTCCTTGCATTTATTTCACTTCTTATCCCCTCCTTTGTGCCATGCTCCCCACTTAATTATCTTCCAAAGTTCCACAGGATTTTCATCCTATGGTTTATTCCCTCTCCCCCTTGGGAAGTAAGCTGAAAATGCAGGCAGAGATTTGTTTTTTATCTATTTCACTGCAATCTAAGTAGTGGGTGTGGAGTTAATTAGTACTTAATAAACACTTTGGATGACTAAAAGAATGTGGAGAAAAGGAAATGTTCTTCATTGCTGGTAAGAATGTAAATTGATGCAGCCACTATGGAAGACAGAATGGAGATTCCTTAAGAAACTACGAAAAAAACCACCATATGACCCAGCAATCCCACTCCTAGGCATAAACCCTGAGGAAACCAAAATTGAAAAAGACACATGTATCCCATTGTTCATTGCAGCAATATTTACAATAGCTAGAACATGGAA
>NW_011388505.1:0-724 GCF_000754665.1 Bison bison bison
CTAACTCTACACCTAAAACAACTAGAAAAGGAAGAAATGAAGAACCCCAGGGTTAGTAGAAGGAAAGAAATCTTAAAAATTAGAGCAGAAATAAATGCAAAAGAAACAAAAGAGACCATAGCAAAAATCAACAAAGCCAAAAGCTGGTTCTTTGAAAGGATAAATAAAATTGACAAACCATTAGCCAGACTCATCAAGAAACGAAGGGAGAAAAATCAAATCAATAAAATTAGAAATGATAGTGGAGAGATCACAACAGACAACATAGAAATACAAAGGATCATAAGAGACTATTATCAACAAAATATAATTTTTAAAAAAGGAAAGGAATAGGTGGAAATATTGAGGAAACAAAATGAACTTTTGATGGGACTTTTAAGATTGCCCAGTAGATATTGGGCAATACTTTAAAAATTTTTCGGCTTTTTTGTGTGTGTTTTTGTTGATACTTCATTAACACTTTTCATTCTTTAAATAAAACTATATATTGCTTTACATGATAACTAAGGTAAAAATTAAGACTATTCCATGAAGAGTACTTTAGTGTCTGATTACAGCTCACGTCCTAAATTACAAGTTGTAAAGGACATAATAAGATATAGTGATTGTAGGTTCAGTTCAGTTCGGTCGCTCAGTAGTGTCCGACTTTTTGCGACCCCCATGGACTGCAGCACGCCAGGCTTCCCTGTCCATCACCACTTCCCAGAGCCTACTCAAACTCATG
>NW_011388506.1:0-757 GCF_000754665.1 Bison bison bison
ACTTAATAGTCAGAGGCCTGGCTAAGCTTTCTGGTTAATTTTAATCATCTCTCAGTACATTCTTTGGAATGTTCTGCATGTATCATTTTGTCTATGAGCAACAGCAGTTTTATTCTTTCCTTTTTAATCCTTCTAAGTTTTTACTTATGGCTCTTGCTTTACTGCACTAGCTGAGACCTTGTGTAGTCTGTGAAACAGCAGAGCTAATGGCGAATATTTTTATCCCATTTGTAATCTCAGATGAATAGTGTTCAACATTTCATCCTTAACTATAAATCCCTTCCTAGATCAAGTTTTTCTAGAACTTTTATATTTATTAAGTTTGAGGTTGGCTTCTGTCTTTTCTTTCCCAGCATCTACTGAGATGCTTGTATCGTTTATTCTTTATTAGCCTGGTGAAAGGCATAAGACATGAAACACGTTGCATTGGTCATAATGTCTCATCCTTTTCATAGACTGTGCACACACACATGCAGTTTATCTGTAGGCCTGTCTATCTACCCATAAGGTATCTGTTTGGTATTTGGTTTCTGAGGTTAATCTAAGCCATTAGATTAACATCCATGTTTCCACGTGCAATTAGCCTACAATTGCTTTCTGTTATGTTCTTGTCAGGTTCGTGTGTAAGGCAACTCATATAACAAATTGAGAATTGGGAGAGATTTTCTTTTTTTTTTTCCCTTTTCTCTGCCAGAATTTGTTCCAGCAGTCATAAGATTCTCACTGAAAATCCTACTCAGATTCTTCTGTCTTCATT
>NW_011388507.1:0-631 GCF_000754665.1 Bison bison bison
GGAAATGGCAACCAGCTTTAGTACTCTTGCATGGAAAATCCCATGGACAGAGGAGTCTGGTGGGCTACAGTCCATGAGGTCGCAAAGAGTCAGGTACAATTGAATGAGCACACACACAGGGTCACCGTATACTCATCCACTTACATGATTTTCTGGGAATTTACTCTCCCACTCAAACCTGATAGCAGATTTGAAAACTGATTCTTTACAAGAAGCCACTTAATTTGGAGAGGATGTGTTGAAACCGTCTTAATCTTTTTGTTCCCTTGTGACTTAGCTGTGTCTAGGAACTCACAGTGGAACTTAGGAGGAGACCATGGCTGGAGTTCCTAAGTGATTAAAACTGTTGAGTCTGGTACTTCCCAATGACTAGTTGAACTGAACACACAGGTGTACGCAGTTCAGTGAACAGGTGAACTGGTGTTTTGCCTAGTTTTAATTATTCCCATGTTTCCCCTGCCTTCTTATCCTTGGTCCTGTATTACAGCTGGTCTTTCCGCCCACAGTGTATTTGCAGGCACCAAGATGGCTCCGTCTAGAAGGTCAGTTCCCAGTAAGAGCTCATGGCCCTCTATCATTTATACCGTGCCTACTGCTTCCTGTTCATCTCTCTGATACTGTGATTTCTGAC
>NW_011388508.1:0-561 GCF_000754665.1 Bison bison bison
GGAGAGCGGAATAGGAAAACCATTGCCTGAGATGACAACCTGTAATTTCGGCTAATTGTCTCTCAAGTTTCTCTTCCTTCCTCATCCTGAGACTGACCCTGATGGCCAGTGTCTAAGCACTGCTTCTAGTGGATCAGTCAACCAAAGATAACTCAAGACTGAGACCATGTATACTCAAACTATGTTCTGAAGAAAAGGTGGGGGGAGGCATTGGCACAGTGTCTATTCAGAATTCATACAGAGAATTCTGTTCGTTCATTGTTAATTTTTGGGAGTTTGATATTGAAACTCCAACTAAAAATCTTAATTTATCTACTTAAAAATAATTGTAATATATAGTGAAACTATATGTAATCTTGTTCTGTATTTTCCAAGCCTCCTATAAATGTTTTATCATACTTTTAACCTAAAAAAATAAAAATTAAAAAAAAATTTAGAGAATTTCATCTTTGATGTGTTTACATACTGAGCTTCTGTGCCGTTTCATTTTAAATAACTCATCCAATTTAAAAAAGTTAGAAAACATACCACCCTATCCCATTTATAATTTATCTAATTAGA
>NW_011388509.1:0-626 GCF_000754665.1 Bison bison bison
TCTCCCTCACAAATTCATCAAAAGAACATTTGAACACTGAGTAAATTCCACAAAACAACTTCTGAATGCTGGCAGAGGACATCAGACACCAAGAAAAGCAGCCCATTGTCTTCGTAAGGAGGTAGGAAAAAAATATAAAAGATAAAAAGAGAGAAAAAAGAGATAGGGACAGAGATCTGTCCTGGGAAGGGAGTCTTAAAAAAAGAGAGAAGTTTCCAAACACCAGGAAACACTCTCACTGGCAAGTCTGTGGTGAACCTTGGAACCTCAGAGGGCAACATAACTGGGAGGAAAAATAAATAAATAATTAAAACCCACAGATTACATGCCCAAAGTTAAATCCCAGTGGAGAATCAGTGCAACGCCTGTATCCACCACTAGCAAGCAGGGGCTGGGAAGGGAGGCGCGGGCTGCATTTCTTAGGGTAAGGACTGGGCCTGAATGCCCCAAGGGCAATCTGAGGGAACTAACTTGAGATAGCAAAGCAGACTGTGGGATAGCTATCCCATGAAAATCCCTAACCTAAGACATCACCAGGCCTGCTCACAGAACAAAGAACTGAGCAGAGCTAGCCAGCTGCGGACTGGCCCATGCCCCACTGGAGACAGGCAGGTTAGGGCAGCCAC
>NW_011388510.1:0-663 GCF_000754665.1 Bison bison bison
AAATAAAGCTCCTCTTCCCCAGGATTCCAGCAGGAGGTCTGCCCTGAGTCCTGATTGGTCATTTGCCCAGCTCAGAGCCAATCACAATGCCCAGGGAGGGGTGAAACATGCTAATAGGCCAGGTTGAGGTCATATGACCATCCTCTCCAGGAAACCTGTGCCCTGTTCACCCTGCTTCCAGAGTTAGAGACAGTGTGATGCCCACAAGCAGGAGTTAGGGTGCAGCTGCTGCGTCCTCTGTGCTCAGTTTCCTGGGATGTGCCTGCTCACATCCTCTTCCCACATGTCCTTGGTTTACCAGATAATTTGTAACACATTGTTTCCCTTTCCAAACCCTATTTCACTCACCCATACCAAAAAGGAGAGACCTCCTTTTTGAAGACAGGATTGGGGATCTCCTCCCAGCTTCAAGGCTTGCTTTCAGTGTCTGATTACAGTCATTTATTCAGTCAACAAACACCCACTGAGCACCACGATGTGCTGCTCTGGGTTTCAGGACTGTCAGTTGTTCTGAGTAGTGGTTATTGCCCAGGGGCCTCCCAAAGAGAGTGAATTTTCTTTGAGGAATCACCTCATATACTGTATCACTGAATAACTGAGTCACTTTGCTATGCTTGTGCAACTAACACAACTTATTAAGTCAACTATACTTCTATTAAGAAA
>NW_011388511.1:0-584 GCF_000754665.1 Bison bison bison
GATCTTCTTGCAGTCCAAGGGACTCTCAAGAGTCTTCTCCAACACCACAGTTCAAAAGCATCAATTCTTCAGTGCTCAACTGTCTTTACAGGTCAACTCTCACATCCATACATGACCAGCTTTCTTTATGGTCCAACTCTGACATCTGTACATGACTACTGGAAAAACCATAGCTTTGACGATATGGACCGTTGTTGGCAATGTCTCTGCTTTTTAATAATACACTGTGTAGTTTTGTCATAGCTTTTCCTCCAAGGAGAAGTGTATTATTTTAATTTCATGGCTGCAGTCTCTATCTGCAGTGATTTTGGACCCCAGGAAAATAAAATCTGTCACTGTTTCCATTGTTTCCCAGTCTGCTGCTGCTGTTAAGTTGCTTCAGTCGTGTCCGACTCTGTGTGACCCCAGAGATGGCAGCCCACCAGGTTCCCCCGTACCCGGGATTCTCCAGGCAAGAACGCTGGAGTGGGTTGCCATTTCCTTCTCCAATGCATGAAAGTGAAAAGTGAAAGTGAAGTTGCTCAGTCGTGTCAGACTCTAGCGACCCCATGGACTGCAGCCTACCAGGCTCCTCGTCCTTGGGA
>NW_011388512.1:0-651 GCF_000754665.1 Bison bison bison
CCTCTGAGAAATTTGGAGGCAGTGTGGAGCAGCTGTTTGAATGCAGCTGCTCTAACTGATATCTATAAATGCCGTGCTGTACTCATCTGCTAGCAGAGATAAATGGCCTCTCTCTTTGATTTCTAGGAAGAAGTTAAGTGATCGTCGGTTCTATGCTCAGATTCGTGTTTGATGTACTATTGCTTTTAACGACTGTAATAAAGTTGTCATAGTCATCTACTCACCTCTAGGTGCTCCTCATCCCCTGAGGATTTTAAGCACCTGATTCACTCTCTCCCCATCAATTCTATCCCTGATATAATTCTTAGTGACTTCAGTATCCAAATAGATGATTCTCCTAAAAGTGTGACTTCTCATTCTTGATTTCTCTTCCTCCAGTGATTTTCCATATCCATGGAGCCAGACAGTAATTTTGCTGTCTGACCACCAACTCCTATCTTACTATCTCCCTCCCAGTTACTTGGATTCCAGTGGTTCTTCAACCTTACAAGCCCCCAGTCCATTGATCCTACTACTTTTTGCTGTCACTTTACCTCTTTTGTCCTGAGTTCCTTCCATAGCTTAGATTCCTTGGTTCATTTGTATATTTATTTCCTCACTCCAGACAAAATGCAATTCTAGTCTTTCAAAATGTAGATTTTGCTATTGTTT
>NW_011388513.1:0-599 GCF_000754665.1 Bison bison bison
TAATTTGGAAAATCTTTGATTGTTGCTGATTATTTGAAGCTGGACTTCTGGGTAAATATGCAGGTATATATGTTGCTGTTTTAATCCTGATGTGATAGCACTCACAGAATGTCTTTTTTTGTTGTTTTTTAGAGGATTGGTTCATTCTGTGAAGTTTCATTCATTTTTAACAATTACAGAAATTTCTAAAATAGCAAACACAGTGTAATGAACCCTCATGTACCACCTCCAGCTTCAGCCAGGATCAGCTGGTGGCCAGTCTTTCTGCAACTCTACCCCTGCCTTCTGCCTGCCCCATCCCCAACCTAAATTATTCTGGAGCAGATCCTAGATGTCATATTAGTTCATTTGTCAACATTTCAATAGTTTCCTCTAAGAGAAAAAAATCTTTTCTCTTTGGAAAAAAAATCACCACGTTATTTCACCTGAAAAATAACCCAAATTCCTGAATGTCATCAACCTTTTAGTTTGAGTTTACACATTGTTAGTCATCTCACTGAGAAATCTTGTTCACCGTTGTTGGAATCAGATTCCACATAAGGTCTGTCCATTGTGCTTAGTTGTTGCCTCCTCGATCCCTTTCAGTCTGTAGGTTTCCC
>NW_011388514.1:0-773 GCF_000754665.1 Bison bison bison
GGCTCTTACAGTTTATCTAGCGGCCTTGCTGGCCCTGTGCTTTTTCTTTCCTAGACCCAAATGCTCAGACCATCGACTTGAGTTAGTTTGGGGTCAGGGTCCCTTTCTGGTCATATCCCAGACTTCTGCCTAACTGTGGGCTCTTCTGGCAGCAGGCTCTGATGTGCTTTCTCTGTTGCTTCCTCTATCATTTCAAGTTCTCCTTGACATTCAGTCCTTTTGGATGGATCTTTCCAACTTGATCCCCAGTCATCCTTCCTCAGGTTACAAGTCAGCTCACACGTGTCTTGGAGCCATTTCATCTCCTGCCACATTGCTTGTGATCCCAGGTCTTTAATTCCTGCTTTTATCTCGATGAATTTCTCTCTGTCCCCTTTGCCTTGTCTGAGAAATGTCCCCAGATCAGAAGTTAAGGAGGACTTTTTTCTAATAACTTCATTTTGGTGGATGCCAACTTCTCAAATAGGATCTGTCCACGGCTCATGACCTTGCTCAACTCAGACTGGGAAGATTTCTTCTTTTCCTCTCTCAAGAGCAAGTAAGTCCCTCACAGTTCTTCTCATGGGCTCAGATCCAAGGAACATCCGGTGATAGTTTAGTCACTAAGTCATGTCTGACTCTTTGCAACCCCAAGGACTATAGCCAGCAAGGCACCTCTGCCCATGGAATTCTCCAAGCAAGAATACTGGTGTGGGTTGCCACTTTCTTCTCCAGGCAATCTTCCTGACCAGGGATTGAACCCAGGTCTCCTGTATTGCAGGCAGTCTCTTTAC
>NW_011388515.1:0-676 GCF_000754665.1 Bison bison bison
GACCAGGGATTGAACCTGGGCCCCCTGCATTGGGAGCAAGGAATCTTAACCACTGGACCACCAGGAAAGTCCTCAGAGGATGTTTTTAAAGTGTAAGTTTATGAACAGAGATGCCTTGCATTCAATTTTCAGTTGCCACTGTATCCATAATGGAAATTCTTCCTTTGGCCCCTCTGCCCCTCACCTAGCTTCACCAGAATGTACTCAACTCACTAATGCTTTGTGTAAGTAAAGATGTGAAAATAAAAGAAGGTGCTGAGCTTTAAACCTGGGGTTCATAGCTTGCAAATGAGAGGGAAGCTTGGAAATAAAAGCAAAAGTGAGATGTGACTGCAGGATCATAAGCCTCCTCATCATGTGGGAAGGCTTTAGACATCCACAGAGGAAATAAAGAGAATCAGTTCCAAACCAGACTATGCAGATGCCAAGACCAGCAGATCTCAGCCAAATCCTGGGCAATTTGTATAAGAAACAGGGCGCAAAACTGCTAAAAAATAAAGTAACAACCTGGATGAATTGAGTTGATCTTACTGCCAAAACAAAACACAATGTATTCTACATTGTGAATGGATAATGAGGAAAAGATTTCCGACGGTGGAAGCACCAAATCACATTTAAATATATATTTATTTAATTGTCATCATTGAAAAGAACAGGATACCATGAAATGAGGGTA
>NW_011388516.1:0-649 GCF_000754665.1 Bison bison bison
ACACACACACACACACACACTTGTGGCTGATTCACATTGTTGTACAGTAGAAAACAATATAACATTGTAAAGCAATTATCCTACAATTTAAAAGAATTTTGCCATTTGTGATAACACTGATGGACCTAAAAGCCATTATGCAAAGTGGAAAAAGTCAGAGAAAGACAAATACCATACATCTCACCTATAAGTAGAATCTAAAAAACAAAATGAATGAACAAACACAACAGAGTTATAGATACAGAGAACAAACAGGTATTTGCCAGAGGGGACGCATGTGGGGGAATGAGAGAAACAGGTGAGTGAAATTTCTACAAGAGATACAAACTTCCAATTATAAAATAAATGAATCACAGGAATGAAAAGCACTGCCTGGGGTATGTCATCAATAATAATGTGATATCTTCGTATGGGGACAGACGGTAATTAGACTTAAAATGTCTATATATTTAACATTACAGTGAAACAATAAATCGATGCTAACATTTACTGAGAGCTTATAGTGAGTGAGTGTGAGAAGATTAGGGTTGATTCTAATGAGAGTGGGCATGAGCCCTGAAGAAAAAAGAATGATAATCCAATCTAACATTATAGCTGCTAAAAGGATAGCAGCCAGCTTAAAAGAATGAAAGCTTTTTGAAGAGATTTG
>NW_011388517.1:0-783 GCF_000754665.1 Bison bison bison
TCATATACACAATGAAATATTACTCAGGTATAAAAAGGAACACACATATATATATATGAAATATTATCAGTAAATATATATGTCATATATATGTTATTAAGTATAATATATTATGTTATTATAATATATTATGTTATTAAGTATAATATATTATGTTACATATAATATATATGTAACATACATATTACATATAATATATGTTATTAAGTATATATATTAATTATGCTATATATTATACACATTAATTATGCTATATATTATGCTATAATATATATTATACATACATATATAATATATAGCATAATATATATTATATATGTATGTATATATATACACATATATGTGTACATGTATGTTATTATTTACTGATAATATTTCATATATATATACACACACACATATATAGACATGAGTATATATATATATATAGCAACCTAGACGTCCAACGTCAGATGAATGGATAAGGAAGCTGTGCTACATATACTGAGCCACAAGGGAAGCCCAAGAATACTAGAGTGGGTGGCCTTTCCTTCTCCGGTGGATCTTCCCAACCCAGGAATCGAACTAGGGTGTCCTGCATCGCAGGCAGATTCTTCACCAACTGAGCTATCAGGGAAGCCCTCATATACACAATGAAATATTACTCAGGTATAAAAAGGAACACATATATATATATGAAATATTATCAGTAAATATATGTCACATATATGTTATTAAGTATAATGTTATCAGTATATATATTAATTATGCTATATATTATATACAGGATATATATATATATAT
>NW_011388518.1:0-708 GCF_000754665.1 Bison bison bison
ATTTTGGTCTGAGGATTATGTGTGGATCTTCATTACAATGTATACTCTCTGTCCCAGCCCACTGATCAGAAAGTGGCCACCCTCCTGCACAGAATTAATAGTAATCATTTAATTCTCACTTCAGCTCTCTAAGATAGGTATTATTCCTCACATTTTCCATCCAAGAGGGGAGATGATGTAGTAGAAGTCAGAGCTTAGACTCTGAAGCGAGACTGGCTGGGTTTGAATTTCACCTGTGCCACTCACTAGCTGTGGAATCTTAGGCAACTTACACAGCTTTGCTTTGCCTCACTTTCCTCATCTCCAGAGTAAGATAGTAATAAGACTTCCATGTAGGATACGATGAGTTAATTCATGGAAAGCACTGAAATTATTCTTGCCAGATATATAATCAGTGCTCAAAAAATGGAAGATACTCTGGAGTTAAGTGGGCTTTTTCTTCTGGCCAGTTGATAGGACATATGAGAAGGAAAAACATGGATCACTGAAGCCAATTAGAAGACAAAACATAGGTCATGGGAGCCACCTGACCTTATCCATAGTTCCTGAGATGAGTTTTGTAACTCTGACTGAGGGGAGGTTGCGGTGTACAGAAGGGTTGGAAAATGCAGTCCAGGGGGAGTTAGAGCCTAGGATATGTTCCAAATGTGTCTGCCTCAGTCAGAAGCTCCTGGAATCCAGGAGATCAGAAAAGGCTCTTTCTGACAC
>NW_011388519.1:0-570 GCF_000754665.1 Bison bison bison
GCATCACTGACTCGATGGACATGAGTCTGAGTGAACTCCAGGAGTTGGTGATGGATAGGGAGGCCTGGCGTGCTGTGATTCATGGGGTCGCAAAGAGTTCGACATGACTGAGAGACTGAACTGAACTGAATCATAATGTATTTCTTATCAATGTAACTGCATTTTAGAGAATTCCAAAAGCAGGATATCATTAACTCATTATGTATACTATCAATAGAACAGAGTCAATGTTTAATCTTGGATTCTGGCAAAATATCAATATCAAGGTAATCAAATCACTATTTGAACCACAAATAAAATACAACTACCAGTTGTATCTCCTATCAAGTTAATCAAATACTATTGAGCCACAAATCAAATACAACTACCAGTTGTATCTCCTTATGTTTTCCCACTTAGAGTCTTATGGTTTTCACATTTCCTTTCAAACTTAAAGGTGTTCCCTTGGCTTCTCTCACTGTTTTTTTCTATAATGTCCACTGAAATCATATGTGGAATATTATCTCAGAACATGTGCTGTAGTACTCTCTCAAAATAGTTTTGCTAAATCTTAACTTTATACTAATCCCA
>NW_011388520.1:0-769 GCF_000754665.1 Bison bison bison
CATGCCCAGGCATGAAATATGAAGAAAAAAGGAATTTAGGAATTCCATAGGAAGTTTCTGTGGGACTCTCTGGGAGAATACTGTAAAGGATCTATGAAGATGCTGCTCTAGATGTAAATATTTTGTGGGTAATTTAGTAATACTAAATAGTATTAGTTTCAATAATAATGACAAATGCACACTTACAGAGAACTTACTATGTGCCAGGCCCTGTGTTTAACTTAGCTTACATAGATCACCTCATTTAATCCTTACAACAATATGAAATGATACAGTACATCATATCTCATCTGAAGTTCTAAAAAAAAAAAATCTTTGAAAACTAAAATTTTGAAATAATTGACAGCAAAATCTGACCTGAACTGACATGAGTATATTTTTCGTCTTTATTTATCCCATTAAAAGTAAATATTTGCACATTTTGCTATAGAAGTCTTAGTGTTTGGTCAAGGGGTGTTTCATGCCCTACTAGGGTAATGTCCTTGCCATTCTAAAAAACGTCTTTAAATTTCAAAATTTGCCTAGCCTACAGAATTTCAGATAAGGAGTTTTTGAAAAGAACTAACATTTATTGAGAACATGCTATTTGCCAGGTTTGGGTCCTAGTTTCTACTTATGTTAATGAATTTATCCTCATCATAATCCTCAGAGGTGGATATATTTAGCATCCTTCCTGCTTTATAGTTGAAGTGACTATACAAAGTACAGAGAAGTCAAAGGAACTCAAGGGTACCAGCTAGTAACTTAGATACACAGAATTTGAACACAG
>NW_011388521.1:0-522 GCF_000754665.1 Bison bison bison
GTAACTGAGAATAACTGAGGTAGATCTCAATTAATCAAACTCTCTCTCTCTCTCTCTCTCTCTCTCTGTCTCACACATGCACATACCTTAAATTAAGAGAAGACATTTCTGAATTCTGGGTGGCAGAAAGAGGAAACAGAATGACAAGGTCTTTAATAAGAGGTGGACTCATCTCTGTCCAAGAAGACCCAACCCTCTTCAAACCCTCTACTATAAAATTGCACAGAGACAAAGCACGCTTGACAGTGTCCTAGTTGACACAGACCAAGAAGCCTGGGTAAACTTCTGAGTGACACTGTCTTTGGCTGTGCGCTAGGTTCTGGGTGCTACAATGAAGAACTTGTCTTTGTTTGTTGTAAGCTGTCAGACAAGTAAGGGTGACAGCTATGGACAAACAAATCTCCAAACCACACAGTCAAAGAATCTAAAGAACAAAATGATATGGGGAACCAGAGGCAAGAGTTTCTACCACCTCAAAGACATTTGTTTAAGACAAATCTTAAAGGATGAATAGGAGTTCTT
>NW_011388522.1:0-923 GCF_000754665.1 Bison bison bison
GCCGTGAGACAAAGATGGGGTTTTGCACAAGGGAGCAGGAAGGCATCTGGGAGAAGGGGCGTGCGTGTGTGGGCCATGGTGTGCGGGCAGGCGAGCAGGCTGAGCAGACTGGCTCAGCCAGAAGGACAGGTGTTTATGGAGGGAAGCAGCGTGTGAGCGGAGGGAAGCCGGGACGTGGGCCGGGAGCGCCAACAAGGGGCTGAGCCTTGGCCTCTGCTGCCAGGGAGGGGCACTGCCTGCGCACAGCCGAGGCTCGGGCTCACCCGGGAGCTGGGCGGGCTGGCAAGGAAGGGCAGGAGGCGCCGTGTGAGGTTCAGCACCCAGGGCCCACGCCGGGAAGCCAGAAAATGGAAGAAAAGAGCAGTAGTGTTAGCAAAGAGAAACCCAGACTGTGCCGCGTGGTCCTAGAGGGGAGAGAGGGCGGAACGCGGAGGCGGGTGGCGGGGAGGCGGCCGGCACAGCTCTGCACACGGGCCGCGTCCAGAGACTGGCCAAGCCCAGGGCCTCAGTGCGCCCCGAACACAGGGCTGAAGACACAGCCGCGGCAGTCCCCTTTGAGGGGGCATGCTGGCCGCAGAGGTGGACCACCTGCCCCTGACTACGGACAGGGGGCGGGAGGCCAGGATGCTCGTGTGTTCACCAGACACAAGAGGAACACTTCTGTTCTAATGAAAATAATTATCCCACTGCCTGGGGGCAGCAACGGCTTCCTTTCCCTCAATTCTTTCCACAGAGGCTTCCCTAACGTGAAGAAAGCGAACCTAACACCTGCCACTGGGCGCGGGAAATACACAAAGATGGGAACACCAGCTCCCTCTAAATTACTGACGGTATTTAAAGGGACCATAAATGCGGATTACCTGTGTCAGTATGTCTTTATTACCATACAACTTCCAAGGAGATAACTGTAAGATGAACTTAAC
>NW_011388523.1:0-728 GCF_000754665.1 Bison bison bison
AAATTTCCTCTTTGATTTCTTCAGTGATCCATTGATTATTTAATAGCATATTTTTTAGCCTCCGTGTGTTTGTGTTTTTTACAGTTTTTTTCCTTGTAGTTGATTTCTAACGTCCCAGTGTTGTGTCTGGAAAAGACGTTTGATAAGACTTGAGTTTTCTTAAATTTACCAATGCTTTCTTTGTGGCCCAGCATGTGATCTACTCAGGTGAATGTTTCCTGTGCACTTGAAAAGAATGTGTATTCTTCTCCTTTTAGATGGAATGCTCTCTAAGTATCAGTGAAGACAACATGGTCTAATGTGTCATTTAAGACCTGTGTTTATTGATTTCTGTCTAGATGATCTATGCATTGACATAAGTTGGGTGTTACAGTCCACCACTATTATTGGTTTACTGTCAATTTCTCTTTCTATCACTGTTACTCTTTACCTTATATTTTGAGGTGCTTCTATGCTGGGTGCCAGAGAAGGCAATGGCAACCCACTCCAGTACTCTTGCCTGGAAAATCCCGTGGACTGAGGAGCCTGGTAGGCTGCAGTCCATGGGGTCACTAAGAGTCAGACACGACCGAGCGACTTCACTTTCACTTTTCACTTTCATGCATTGGAGAAGGAAATGGCAACCCACTCCAGTGTTCTTGCCTGGAGAATCTCAGGACGGGGGACCTGGTGTGAGGCCGTCTATGGGGTCGCACGAGTCGGATAGGACTGAAAGCGACTTAGCAGCA
>NW_011388524.1:0-733 GCF_000754665.1 Bison bison bison
CTCTGTCAGCAGCACACTGTGGTACCAGACGCCCTTGCAGTCTGGCCCCTGGGTGATCGAGATGGAGGTCAACACCCTGACATTGCTCAGCTCGCGGTTTAACATGTCCTTCTGCACAAAGAGAGTGGAGAGGTCCCTCCAGCCCTCCGAGCTAAGGAGTCCCTTCCAGCCCCTGGGGGTGGGCAGGGCAGCACTGAACACGCCCTCAAGAAAGAGGTGGTCAAAGATTAATGAGATTCTGGCAATTTTCACTCCATAATCTCTTCTTCTGGTTCAATGCCATGTTTTCTGATGGTCCTCAGCAGTAGTTAGTAGTCTGTTTATTTAGTAGTAGTTTGTTTATTTCACTTTTCACTTTCATGCATTGGAGGAGAAAAGGGCAACCCACTCCAGCGTTCTTGCCTGGAGAATCCCAGGGAGCCTGGTGTGCTGCCATCTATAGGGTCGCACAGAGTCAGACAGGACTGAAGTGACCTAGCAGTTTATTTAGTTAGTAGTCTGTTTATTTCAAGAGAACAGCACATCTGGTTGATTTTTGAAATTTATTTTATCTTATTATGTTTGTTGAAGTCTAGTTGATTTTATTTTTTTTCTAGTTGATTTTTTTTTCTTTAATAGAATTTTATTTAATTAGTATACATGTGTTCCCCATCCTGAACCCTCCTCCCTCTCCCTCCCACACCATCCCTCTGGGTCGTCCCAGTGCACAGCCCCAAGCATCCAGCATCGTGCA
>NW_011388525.1:0-702 GCF_000754665.1 Bison bison bison
AGTGGATATTGACAAGTTGATCTTTGGTTCCTCTGCCTTTTCTAAATCCAGCTTGAACGTCTGGAAATCCACGTACTGTTTAAATTTCCAGTATAGTCGAGCATTTTGTCCTTAATGTTTTGACCACATGTGAAAATTGTTACCTGTGGAGTTTTAGTCCAATACGTGTGAGAAGTCTTCCACTACTGAAATAATATTTTTGAAAGTGAAATTTTTTTAAGCCTCAGCTTTGTCATCTGACAAGTGTGAGAAGTCTTCCACTACTGAAATAATATTTTTGAAAGTGAAATTTTTTTAAGCCTCAGCTTTGTCATCTGACAAGTCCTTAATAGCTGTTTAAGATTAAATTATGCAAATGCAAATTTGTTGCCATTAATGTCATTGTGCAGTTGTTTTTCTGAAGCCCTAACCTAGAGATTGAACTTTTCAACATGCAGGGTCTCCCTCGTGAACCTCACTCTAATTTCAGTTTTTTGAGATCTCCTAGGGATTTTTCTCTTCAAGTCTTTGCTATTATCGTGGATACTTCAGACATTGTATGCATATCTCTTTCAAGGAATGAATTTGTGGACATACAGTTACAATTGAACTAGCTTTATGAGGGTCCTAATACATTAGTCCTTCTAGAAATTGGTTGCTGATATGTGCCCTGCAGTTAGCCTGTGAACTCATTTCTTTATCTTCTTAACATTCCTTATCTTC